>NW_027640608.1:0-55863 GCF_949752795.1 Hyperoodon ampullatus | reverse complement strand
TATTTTAAAAACTTTTCTAGGTCAAAATGTAATCTTAAATATTCACAGGGAAAAAAGTCAACAAAGCCTCACTGAGAAGCAGGTCCCTGACAGGGTTAGAAACTGGTTGAATTTAGCAAAGAAACCTTGGATTAGACAGTCTTCACATGGGGAAAAAAATGGTGAAGTTAGAAAAATTAAGGGAGTCGCCAGGGAAATGCCTGTCCCTGAATAGAATTAGACCATCAAAAAAGCCCAAGAGGAAAGAACGCAACCTGATTTTGTTCATTTGTTTTGCTTGATCATATTTTCTACTTCCAGAAGGAATATGAGACTATGAAGCCAAAACAAAGGAAAGAGAAAGACTAACTTTTCAAGGGAAAAGCCACCAAATAGCACTGAACAGATATGCGTTTTCATTCTTGGCTACACATTAGATTCAACAAGGAGCCAGGCCTTTGAAACCATCCAGGCCCGGTATTTAATTGCTGTGGGTGGGGTTGGAGGGTTTTTGGTTTTGGGTTGGAGGTGAACCTAAAGATCAGCTGGGGTGAGGACCACCGAGCTGTGCCTGGCATAGTACAGCACGGTACAGTGCTCGGGGGGTGGTAGGCATCAGCGGATAAACACATCTGACTAAGGCTCTACAGTTTCCCATCTGCACCTCCTCATCACCAGACCAGAAGCTCCTCCAGTTACCTCAGCACCCTACAAAGGGAACCAGCTTCAGCGCTGCACATTTAAAGCCAACTGAGAAGTCCTTACTGCATCAAGTACCCCTGATGAGATTCTAAAAGACAGGACTCACTATTTAGCATAAGACCTAATGGAAGCAATTCTTCAAAAGGAGAATTTAGGTTTACTGAAGCAGAAAACCAAAAGCCTTTAATACGAAGCTGTAATTAATGGGTATTATAAATCATAGCAGTACATCTGTGATTTCAGGTTTGTGGGCTGCACTGCCTGCAACACACAGGAATTCAACAAAAAGTGGCCTCCCGCGTATAATTGCCTTTCTTGGAGAAAACCAATTTGATCCCAAAGAGGTTGGAAAGGAATGCAGATAATTACACACTTACAATACAATTGCTTCCTGTTCTCCAAAGCAAACTTTTAAAAGTTATGCTTTTATTTTAAGCAAAATAATTTTTTCTTCGACTACCCCTTTTTATGTTTAGTCTAATAGAAGAGTAAGGCCATTTTTCACATTTGCCTATGATATACTTAATTAGTCACCCTGAGACTTGAACATTCTAAGACTTCATACTGATTAAATTCCTCTCTTCCCCCCAATCGAATGATGCATCACGTAAAACTGCCCCAACATAAAAATTCAAATCAAGAAGGATTTGAAAGGCTCTATTTTTAGGATGTAACAAGCAGAGTACCCTGGTAGGGACCTGCTAAAGGCCAGCAGGTTGGCAATCTCTACACCACACTTGACCTCCACTCAGCAGGGAAGGCCAGCCCTAGGCAAAACTTGGCCTCTTTTGAGGTCCCTCTCTGCCCTCTGGGGCAAAATTCACACTTACAGCTCCAAGTACACCCTCAAGGTCTCTCCCTCCATCCTATCCATCTATCTGTCCTATCCATCCATCAAAGTCACCTAACTGGTGGCTGACTCCAGAATAACTCCAGTTAAAGGCAGGCCTTGTTTACAGGTTTTAAGTTATTGGCTGGTCAACAGTGACGGCTCTCCAGAAAAACTGCGCATCCCAGAACAAGTGTTCCCAAATAAACACTACTAAAGGCTGCTTTATAATAACTTGCATCTTTTCAAACGTCTGGCTTAAGTTTCCCTTCCTCTCTTATCTTGAATGAAATATGTAAAATTCAACTTTTCATGTATGTAATAAATATTATCATCACACAAAGAAGCTCTCTTACCGAAGTGTTACACTTAACTTGTTCCAAGAAAAAGAAGGTAATCTGATGATTCACCTGGTTCAGTTTAACTTTATAACGTGGAAGGATGCACACCATTGTTTCTCCAGCCTCCTTCAGGAGCTGTGAAGCACGCACCACCACTGGCCTGCCCTACACTGCAGGATTCCACCTTCCATGCAACCGGAAAGAACAGCCTCAGCAGGGACAACACCCATGTCAGCAAAACACTAGACAGAGTCAATCCCTTCCGTTCTCCCCACCCTTCTCAGCTATATTCTCAGTTGCCTACTCTTTACCTCCTCCTCTCCTTAAATCATGCTTTTATTACCAATGTTTCTACCTTATTTTGAACCCGTTCTACCTCCATTCTTTTTCTCACTACTCACTTTTCTCTAGATTCTCTATCTCTGACCTCCTCCTCCCTTTCTCTGGGGGTACTTCTTCCACTCCCACCCAACCGTTCTCCCTTCCTGTCCTGTTACTCACCTTGGCTCTCCTGCTCTCCCCTGCCTTAGCATCTCCCTCCACTAGCCCCTTAGTGCCCCATCCTGGTGTCCTTCCCAGAAGCTCACACCCCATGTCAACAGCCAAGCACCTTTCCCAAACCAGGTGCTCCCTGGAGAAAGGCAAGATCTAAAATTCCAAGGGACTAGAAAAATTAGACGCTGGATTTTTTTTTTTAAAAGCTAATATCTCACACTATACAACTATCACATGGGACCAACTCAATTATTATTACCATTATAATTTTCCACCAATACTTTTACAAAAATTGAGTACAGAGAATTAGGTTCTGATCTCACAGAATTAAGTAGGTGGTATTTATTCATCTCTGTAACTGCACCCTGGAAGCTACCACAGGGACTCGTTCTGGTAAGTTCATATGAGGAAGGGGAGTTGGGAGGAGGAATACGTGAAGAGCCAAACACCAAGAAGGAGGCATGACCTTCATGAAAACCCAGAATCCAGGCACTACTGGACCATAAAAGCGAAAGCACAAGATAACAGGTTGTAACTAAAGTTAATTTTAACTAAAATCTAGTAAGATTTTAAAAGACAGTGGACATTAATTCCACCAAACTAGAATTAATATCTGCTAACATGGAGGCTACATGCAATTATTTAATAAATACCTTTTCCGGTATAAATTCTGAATGGAATTTAAAGATTAAAGCAGAATGCTGGGATTTCAGGTTTCCAAAGCCATTCTGAAATATGATGATTCTTTACTCTCTACACATCATTCTACCAAAGCAGCAATGTTCTAGTCTTTAGCTTTGTTAGAAATTACCTAAACAATCAGGAAAAAAATTTCGCCCCCCACATCTTACTTAAAGCAATGAGCCCACTAAAAATCCAAGCCAACAGATTTGTGATGGAATTTAAATGAAGAGCCACCTGGCTCTCAGAACATAGCACCATGGAGAAAAGAAGGCAGCAAGGGCAAGAGGGTTATCCAGAGTGAGGAAATAAAAGTGTTTTCAAATATTTGTAAGATGTGGCTGAAAAGATTAAGGGAAAATGGAAAGCACTTCTGATAAAATGCCACAATGGTCAAATCTACCCACATTATTGTTTTAGGAAGCAGAATTTATTGAACACTATTTGTCCAAAAGACAATCTATGTTTCTAAAGGTGAACTTCAGTTAAAATGAAATGCCTTCTTTAACAGGTCAGGGTAACTCAACCTACTTTATTTTTAGCTTCCAATGTACCAGACATTGACAGATAAAGCTCTTGATGGGTAATTTTACAAAAGAGCAAAATTTAAAAGGATGAGAGTACAGAACAAGGTATGTTCAAATGTGGACAGAGAAAGTTTATAACCCCGTGTAGCTGGAATCTTTTTAAGATTTAAGATACTTTGCTACATTCCTAATAACAGTATATATTTGTTAATAAATTAGTAATATTTTCAAAAGAGAAATTAATATGTAAATACAAATTATTATGTTTTAAACACACAGCTATAAACACATGGAAAACTGAGTATCCCTTCTGCTAATATTTGTTAAAATATTCAACATGAATTCAAATCTCTAGCATCAGACCCTGGCTCTCAGTGCTCATTCTGAATCAAGGACAAAAACTCATTCTATTTTCATACCTTGCATACAAAACAGCTTAATTCTCCAAAAATCAGTAAGTCAAATATTTGACTGCTCTGTACACTCTGGTTAGAGAATTCACATCACTCAGGTCACAGTGTTCTACCTGCTTTTTCAAGTTTTTCACATGAACAGTCAATATCGGGGCTGAATTTTCCCAGGTTTAAATGTCACTCTCAGTTCTCACTGTAATGCTGACAAAAACCACAAATGAGAGTCAGGAGTGTTTTTATATGGAGGGAGGGTGGTGAGACTCTCCCTGCTGTGAAAATACCAATAGTTCAGTTGGCACAACATCTTCCCTTTGGAAAGTGTCTGCTTCAGGGACCCAGAGCTAATGGTCCAGGAAGCAGTGTCTCCCGGGCAGAGGGGGCTGCAGGGGGAGGCAGGCCCGCGGTCCTTCCCTGGGCAGGAGTGGGCACCAGGACCAGTGATGACCTTGACCGTGCGGAGAGGCCTGTGATGGCGGCAGTGGATGAGATCCCCACCCACACACCAGATGTCCCTGCAGAGCCGCCTCCCCCATAACTGCTTCACCCTCAGGGAGGCTCTGCAGCAGTTAATGACCAAATGCGGCCGTAAGCCTGGGGTCAAAGCCTGAGGTCCTGAACGAAGCAAGTCAATCCAAAAGAAACGAGAGAGTGAGTTCAGCATCTCGATAAAAAGAATGTGCACTTTGGCCCCAGACACGCATGAGGAAACAGCTCTATAACTACCCAATAAAAAAAAAGAAATGCTTGGTTCTACAAGACCCACTCTCAGTTATCACCCAACGAGTGTATGTCATAGCATCAGTCAGGGTACTAAGTTGTCAGCAACAGATTCCAACCAACACATTCAAGCAGAAAAAGTAATCTGTTAAAAAGGATATGTGCTTTTAGAAACTACCCAGGGGGTCAGAGAAGAACGATGGAAAACCCTAATACACACAAAAATAAACACGCCAGACACTGTTGTAAGAGTTTTACTTTAGCTCCTCTAATCCTCATGACAGCCTCATGAGGTACACACTGTCATTTCCCCTTTTGACGCTGAGGGACCTGAGGCCGGAGAGAGGAACCTGTGAGGACAGGCAAGGCCACAGGCCAGGGAGGGGGAAATGGGCTGCAGGGAAGGGTGGAGCTGGGCTGCAGGGAAGGGGGGAGCTGGGCTGCAGGAAGGGGGGAGCTGGGATGGAGGGAAGGGGGGAGCTGGGATGCAGGAAGAGGGGAGGTGGGATGCAGGGAAGGGGGGAGCTGGGATGCAGGGAAGGGGGGAGCTCGGCTGCAGGGAAGGGGGGAGCTGGGATGCAGGAAGGGGGGAGCTGGGATGCAGGAAGCGGGGAGCTGGGATGGAGGGAAGGGCAGAGCTGGGCTGCAGGGAAGGGGGGAGCTGGGATGCAGGAAGCAGGGAGCTGGGATGCAGGAAGAGGGGAGCTGGGCTGCAGGGAAGGGGGAGCTGGGATGCAGGAAGCGGGGAGCTGGGATGCAGGGAAGGGTGGAGCTGGGCTTCAGTCTGGGATCTGAAAGCAGCCAGCCTGGCAGTGGAACCCGTGCCTGAGGCTGCCTCTCACAGACCAGCAGGTCAGGAACAAACTCCAAATCACGTCCAACACTGGTCCCACGGAGAAGCCACTGCTCTGTTTCCAGGCACAGACTCTGCAGTTCGCACCTAGGCCCTCGACGCTGTCTCTGGAACGGCTGCCAGTGGTCCTTCTGAAAGCCCAGCTGCTGCTCCCGCCTAACCCTCAGCAGATGGACTCTACCTGGTACCTCCTGCTCTGCATCACCTGCTTCTGATTTGGCAACTGGGGCAAATGCATCTAATGCCCACACCCGAGCTTCAAGAAAAGCTGGGAAGGAGGGTATCTGACATTCTCTGCTTATGTAAAAAGAGGTAGGCTCTGTCCTCACAGGAAAAAGAAAGGGTCTCCGTACGCAGAAATTTCCTGGGAAATGAGATGCGGGGCCAAAATCAACTACAGGAGAAGCCTTACACTCTGATGGCAGTGGTGAACACAACAAAGAAGAGAAAAGACTGAAGAGCAAAGAGCAGGACTTGGTTTGGGTAACAAAGGCCACAGGAAACTTCTGGTCTTTTTCCATAATGTTCCCACTTGTAGAGCACAGCTGCCGAGGATGTGGCTTCTAGGGTCCATGCCTGGGTTAAAAGACTCAAGAAATGGTGGTAATGGTGACTGTGAAAATACTAACGACGATGGGGACGGGGACACAAGCAGGAGAACACTGCCTGGAGCACTGGACTCACGTCACAAACAGCCTCTGCAGCCTCAGTTACTGTTGTTACCGTCACTCATCCCACGTCAAGAGGCTCTGGAGCTCTGGCTCCTGCATTCATAACAAATACATACTGAGCCAGGCTCTAGAAATAAATACAAAGATAGCAAAAGCGGGCAAGATCTGCATTCTCATGGGGCTTATAGTCTACAGGGGAAGGAACTGAGTCATCAAATGACCACACAAACCAAAGACACCACAACAAAGGAGAGTATACGGCACTGTGACTGTGTGTAAGGAAACGTGACCAGTTAGGCCAGTCAGGGGAGTGGCCTGATGGAGGAGGAGCAGCACACAGCGTCCCTGCTGGGGGACACACCAGAAGAAGGCAGTGTGACCAGGGAGGAAGAGGGAAGGGCCAGACAAGGAAAGGCTCCCAAACCACGTCAGGGGTGCCCGCCCAACCCCGAGGCCAGGGAGAGGGGCAACAGCACCACATCCCTCCTCTTGAACCAGCCAGCTAAGCCCCTGGGCACTGAGAGCCACCACCCCCTGAAGACGGGACACCCCCGCCATGGAGGAAGAGGCTCACGTGGGGTTAGGAGCCTATTAATACTCAATACTTAACATGCATCACTGTGGAGGCCTGAACAGTCTGGACTCTCTGAAGATTCTTTACAAGGCATCTGCTGGAACCTCTCCTGCCCTTCACCTACCCAAAAAGTTTTGAACCACAGAACCAAAAAGGCTAAATTAAAGACAGAAAGCACCGAGAGACATGATCCAGCCTAATCTCCCTTGTTTTCTAGTTGAGGAAACCGTGCTGGTCATCAGTGACAAAACCAGGACTAAAGTTCGGTCCCAGATTTCCAATATCCAGTGCTCTTTCCATGACTGACTCCTCTGCCCCTCAGAAAACACCATGTCCTTAATCTGCCCCAAAACCAAAACTGTCTTAACCCACTGAGAAAGCTGGCTCCCTTCTCACCGCTGAGCACAAGCTGCCTCCACATAAACAACACTAACATGCAACATAACAAACCAGAAACTAAAGAGCGGCACGTAGCAAGGGACGTTGGACTACATTCGTTTAACAGCTGTCAGCTTTCCTCCAACACAGTTAAATTTTGATTAACTGGAAACTTCCCTTTTTGTTAACGACTTCACTTTCAAGAGGAATCAGATTATAAGCAAAGAACGTCAGAGATTTTTTGTTAGAAATAATTATTAGAGGGGATAAAAACCTGTACAGCATGCTGGGTGACCCTCGTACATTAACACCATCATAGGGAGAAGTCATGGTCAAGATGGTAATGCCGGGAAGCAGGAGTCTTTTAAGCGGCAAAGGAAAGACCCCTAAAACACTGAGTTCTTCTTCTACTGCAGCAGCCTCCAGAAGCCAAGGCTGGATCACAGAGAAAACAACTAAGAGAGTGAAGCCCTGACACAACCCTACATCAGGGCTGGGCCACACGTACGAAAGGATCATTTATGGTTTTGATAACTGGTAACAAAGAGACTAATTAATTTCACGTTTCTAATACCAATGAAGTCCTTTCATTTTTTGTCAAATAGGATAAAACATTAGTGCAAAATTATAACATTAATTCAAAGATTTTAGGACAATAGTTTGGTGAATCCAGTAACACCTTCAAGTGGATAGAACTAAGAATGCTAACAAATCAGTTGTTCTGAAAGCCCACAATTATTTTTTCTTCATTCCTTTGTTTTTCATAAAAAGAGAAGATTTCTACAACATTCATCTTTTCGTACCTCCACAGGTTTTATTTTAATCTTTTGCCACATTCTCCTCTCATTTTTGCCAAATGGCCACAAACAATCTATGTTTATCCAGTGCTACGGAGTGAACTGTCTCCCCAGATTCATGTTTTGCAGCCCTACCGCCCACTGTAACGTATCTGGAGACAGGGTCTTAGGAGATAATTAAGGTTAATGGAGGTCCTACCCAGCGAGGCCTAACCCGACAGGACTGACTGGCCATATAGGAAGAGAGATCTTTCATGTCCCCACCCTACCCCCGGCCAGGTAGGGGGGCCCTCATCAGGAAGCTAACTGGCCTGCACTTTGATCTTGGAGTTCCTAGCCTCCAGGTCTGTGAGAATTAATCTTTGTTGTTTAAGCCACCCCATCTATGGTGTTTTGTCATGGCAGTCTAAGCTTAGCAAAGTATCGAGCTTCTGCAGCTGTCCGACTTATTCGGGCAGAGAGAATGGAAGTGTCATCTTTACCCCCACCACCAAGACGACTAATGTGCACGGAGCAGGTGTGCCAGGTACCCTTTTACTAATACCTCATTTAAAACTCTTTTGTTGTTACTGTCATTACACTGCGGAAAAAGAAACGGTAGACAAGAGCCCAAGCTTTTAAACACTACACTACAGCTTGTCTTTCATGTCAGACTGTTTTACTCTGTAATGGTTTAATTCCTCGGGTAGCTTTTCTTATTTTCCAGGTACTAGTCTACGTAAATTGATTTGAATCACTATCGTTTTTATGTACACACTATTCCAGAGCTAGCTAATGCAATTCTATGAGGAGAGAAAAGCAGGCATTGACCGCACCTGAGATAGGCCAGCATTTGTATATACAAATTCTTTTTGCGTGAATTCCCTGTTATCTTATTAAAGGCACATACCCTCCAAATTCACCAAAGGTGACCGTGATTAGCAAAAGATAACCACAACAGCCCACCCTGATTTCTAGTATTTCTCCTCTTCTGATAGCTGATTTCCCCTGAACTCACTACGGGATTCAGCTACGGGGCCTGCCCAGGGCTCTGCAACACCAATCAGGCCCTCGGAAACACTGAGGCCGCACCTGCACATCTGCCAGAAGCTTCTGTGGCCAGAACCTGTCAGAGCAAGGACTGTTTAGCACTAACTGCAGTGCCCTTGACCGCCCTGAACCACAGGGTCCAACCATCTTAGGGAGACCAGCAGGAAGCGGCACCGGCTCCCTGACAGCCAAATACCGAGACCATCGGGAAGTGCTCATCCTCCCACTAGGCCAGCAAAGCCGCTTACTTTCCAGGGTTTTCATGTAACGTTTTGCTGGCTTCACCTTCCCACAAGTTATTTTCAAGACTACACCCCGACCTGAGCCTCCTCTGTGCTTCCCTCCACCCCATGTTGCTTAACTAGCCCTGACTCTTCCATCTTTCATGGATCTTATCACCCTAAATACTGACTTTCAACCATCTTGGGACGAGGGACTCCTAGCTTCCTTGAGTCTAATCCTGCTGCAACAAGGTACATTTTTCTCATCTGTGTCATTAATCAATAAAGGCGCTGACCAGAGAGTCACTCGACATTATGAGCCCCTCAGCTAAGCTGGAGCATTGCTCAGGTAAAACTCAGAATAAGAAGTTGTCAGGCTTCATAAAACTGATCATACCCCAATAAAACTTGGCTAAGGAATCCTTCTGCATTTTTCACAGGGAAAATCCAAGAGCAAGGAAAACACAGCTTAGAAGCAGTCTCATAAAATTAATAATATTACTTTTGCAATAAATCAAACCCACAGAGAGATTTTATAAGTTATACCTAGAAGTCAACCTTAAAGTTCAATTTAAAGGCATTAAAAAAAAAGAAGTAAAATCAAATTGCCTATCCAAAGACCTAAATCAGTTAACTCTTAAAAGACACTCTTTAAAATGACAGAGGTTTAAAATCCAGTAGATATAATGTATAACATCCTAAAGAAGACAGAACTTAACAAGCATTATAGAGTAATACCCTGGTGGCTTCCGCAAGTACTGTCAGTCTGTGACTGATTCTCAAAGGAGAAGTTTACTGAGACTTGCATATATTCCAGAATACCTGAGAAGGCTCTACAAGGGCCCGCCATAAACTATCACTGAATTGAACACTCCAATAAATTTAACACATTCCTAACTTTTCTATTGGTAGCAAGTGACCAGCAGTAGAAAAATTTTTCTAGTCTCATCCTCCCTCTGATATCTAACAAGCTACTTTTAGCTCTAATTAGGAACAAAATTTACTTTTTCTTTAAATGGAAATTTGAGAAACACAGCCCCCAGACAGTTTGAAGACCACCACAAAAGCCGTTTACGCTGGCTTATATGTTACCATCCCCACCATATGGCATCAAATGTACTAGAGAAGCAGGAAGAACAGGCGGCAACAGCCGTCATACGAATGGATTATGGAAGGTGTCTCTAGGTCTCCGTGCCTTCTACCCGGTTCACTTGCAGGATGACTAACTTTCTGTGTCAACCTGGCTAGGCTAGATGCCCAGTTGTTTGGGCAAACACTAATCTAGGTATGGCTGTGCAGGTATTTTGTAGATGTGATCAACGTTTACAATCAGTGGACTTTAAGAAGATTACCCCTGCTAATGGGGGTGGGCCACCCCCTGCTAATGGGGGTAGGCCTCATTCAATCAGTTGAAGGCCTTAAGAGCAAAAACCAGTTCCTGGAAAACAAAGTATTCTGCCTCTAAATTATAATCTAGAAATCCTGCCAGTTTGTAGTATGGTGGCCTGCCCTACATACTTCAGACTCAAGACAACAACTTCAATTCTTACCTGAGTTTCCAGCTGCCCAGCTGACAGATCCACCCACAGATTTCAGACCAGACAGCCTTCCCAGTCACATGAACCAATTTCTTAATATCTCTCTCTCCCTCCCCACCTCCCTTTACCTTCTATTGAGTCTGTTTGAGGAACCCAGCCTGATACAATCTGTTTTAAGTTTTAGGCTCAGGAAATATTTGAAAATCACTGAGGTAGAAAATCAAACAAAAGAAAATATAAAAGTCTTCAGATAGGGCTTCCCTGGTGGCGCAGTGGTTGGGAGTCCGCCTGCCGATGCAGGGGACACGGGTTCGTGCCCCGGTCTGGGAAGATCCCACATGCCGCGGAGCGGCTGGGCCCGTGAGCCATGGCCGCTGAGCCTGTGCTCCGGAGCCTGTGCTCCGCAGGGGGAGAGGCCACAACAGTGAGAGGCCCGCCTACCGCAAAAAAAAAAAAAAAAAAAAAGTCTTCAGATAAAAATAAAGCTGAACAGGGCCTCCCTGGTGGCGCAGTGGTTGAGAGTCCGCCTGCCGATGCAGGGGATATGGGTTCGTGCCCCGGTCCGGGAGGAACCCATATGCCGCGGAGCGGCTGGGCCCGTGAGCCATGGCTGCTGAGCCTGCGCATCCAGAGCCTATGCTCCGCAACGGGAGAGGCCACAACAGTGAGAGGCCCGCGTACCGCAAAAATAAATAAATAAATAAATAAATAAAAATTTAAAAAAATAAAGCTGAACAGTTTATACTCTTTTTTCCAAAATAAGCTACACTTTTTAACCCCTGTACCCTTTTTAGTGTTTTATTAAAAACATCATTTTTAACCAAGTACAAATGAAACATAAATTATAGTGTAACAACTGTTTTTCTGAGTCATTTTGTCCAACTGAAGGAACATACTGTATATTGAAAGGTTATACTGGGTGTCACTGAAAAGATACTTTAATCTATTCAGAGATTTCACTAAGCATTAGTTATCTGCTGCTGTGTAGTAACTCTCAAAGGTACTGTCTCACAGTTCCTGAGGGCCAGGAAACAAGATGTGCCTCAGCTCGGTGGCTCAGGCTCAGGGTCTCTCTTTAAGCTGCAGTGAGCCCAGTGGTGAGAGTCACAATCTTCAGAGGACCTGACTGTGGCTGGTTGGGCTGGAGATCTGTGTGAAGACAGTTCATTCACACTGACGAGCAGCTTCAGTTCTTCCACACGTGAACCCTTCCAGAGGGCCACGTGAGTGTCCTCACAACATGGCGGCGGGCTTCTCTCAATGTGAGCAATGTAGGAGCAAGAACAAGGAGGGTGGCACAACGCCCAGGGTGAGCTCATCCCTGGAGGTTATGTGCCATCACACCCACCCACTCTGCCATTAGCCAAGCACACGCCACCTTCTGAAGGAAACAGTATCAAAGAGCTGCAGGAACACTGTAAGGCGTGAAACCATACTCTTGATTTGATCCTTGCCAGAGTTGAGCTTTAACTGGTCTCTCTCTCTCTTTCTCAGTTTTACCCTTATTGTAGGGATTGAGAATTACTTTCTTTCTATCCTACAAGGCTCAAAATGTGTAGACTCTCTATACACTTCTTTGTCTATTTGTGAACTCGATACTTCATCTTGTTTTTAACCAGCCAACACACACACACTATGAGTGTTCTGTGTTATTTAATCTCTTCCGCTTCAGGCACAGGTTCGTTCGGTCCATGATCTCACACAGATGTCTCACCTTCTCGAGCTCAGGCAAACCACAGGCCACCCGCAAGCTACTGGGCTAACTGTCCTGGTCCCAGTGCAGCAGGTCACCCTCTGTGGAGGAGGGAGCTGGTGGTGATAGTGGGGCTCTAGATGTACCTGACTGACTATTCAACAGGCAGAGGGTCTCTTAGATGCCTGCAGGGCTGGTAGGCCTTGCTGTAGTGGGAACCTTTTAGCTCAGTTAAAAACCTAGCTGACTTATCACTGTAATGGGAACCCATCATTTGTGAAAAAGATCAGGTATGCGAGCATTTCGGACTCTCTTCAGAAGGAAATTCTTAAGTTGGGGCTAAAAAGGTCCACTTAAAAAGAGCATTTTATCGAATCTCTAATCTCATAATTGATTCTTTTCAATTAATTAATTAATTCCTTTCAAGTAATCCTGTACTGAAACAACTTCACTAACGCGGCAGGCAGGGCCTAAGGTAAAGGGAAGGGAAATGACATTCATTGACTCTTCTCGCGTGTTGAGTGCTACTCTAAGTATTTTACAAGTCATTCAATTTAATCCTCACATCAAAACTGTAAGGTAGGCATTATTATCTTCATTATATAGATGAAGAAACCCAGCCTAAGGGAACTTAAATAATTTACTCCAAATCACACAACTAACAGAGTTAACACTCAAGCCCAGGTTTTCTTAACTCTAAATTCTACTGTGTTAAGTAAGCTCTTGCCGGTAGTAACATATCCAAAATGTCGGTGACTGACCACATCACACAGTTCATAGTAACTGGAAGGTAACGGCTGAGTTAAGGTCTGCTCCAGGCTGCAGGTCTACTCTACACGTCTTCTCACACTGGGATTCAAGCATAAGGAGTTTGAATTTCCCATCTAGAAAGAATTCAAGCCAAATCACACAAACCACATCTACAGCTCCTGCCCAGAGTTGGCATACGTCACATCTGCACATGCTCCATGAGCCAGAGCAAGTCACATGGAAGTCTTGCCTTGGGGGGAGAGAGTATACTTTGCCTACTAGGAGTTAGTGGAAGTCACCTGGCCAAGGACATAGACTGTTTCCCAGGAAAAGAGAGAGTGTATTCCATGTGGCAAGAAAAGTGAAGTGAGTGGCTGATCGCTGGAGGGGCCAACTGCAGTAGTCATTAATGTCTGTCCCCCAGATAACTGCAGTTCTCTTCCAGGGCACATGGGGGGCTGTGCATCTTCATTCTATCAATGCCATGGGTGGCCCAGCAACTTGCTTTGGTCAATGAAATATGAGCCAGAGTGATGTTACTTCTGAGTGAAAGCTGGATAGGCTGGTGCACACGTGGGCACTTTATTTCTGACAATGCTTCAAATGATGAGTGCAGCTTGGGTCCCTGAATAAGGACAATATGGGACAGAGCCCCCAACCAATCCATGATGACCACATGGCATGAACAAGAAGGTATGTGGGTCATTTCTGTTACCTCAACATGAATTTGCTTATTTTTACTGATCTACGTCAATTAGATTATTTCCCTGAGGAATGGAAACCAAGAAAGAGAAAGAACTGGGTGGTGAGCAATGCATGACAAATGCCAAGGTTGAACCTAAGATACTTTATGACAAGTCAAACTTAAATTAAGTCTTCAATGAAAAAAGTGGGACAAGGGCTTCCCTGGTGGCGCAGTGGTTGAGAGTCTGCCTGCCAATGCAGGGGACACGGGTTCGTGTACCGGTCCGGGAAGATCCCACATGCCGCGGAGCGGCTAGGTCTGTGAGCCATGGCCCCTGAGCCTGCGCATCCGGAGCCTGTGCTCCACAATGGGAGAGGCCACAACAGTGAGAGGCCCGCGTACCGCAAAAAAAAAAAAAAAAAGTGGGACAAAAGTCCCTGTCAGACGCTCAAAGGCAATTATTCAGAAAAATTCTATGGTAAACCCAATCACAGAATAAAGATTCACTTCCTAATATAATCATTAATTTTTTTCCTATATCAAGCTTATTTAAGGTAATGTTCACAAATAATCAAAAATATTAAATACATACACTTTCATAAACTCATTAAATATCTCCTACTAAATATCATCTAGGTAAATTTAAGAAAAATGGAGATGTAAGGCAAAAATAAAAGACTTTCCCAGAATTAAGATAGTGAAACAAAAGAGAAAGAGAAAGTCACCTTCCTAAAGAGGCATCTCCTGATCTCTAAAGGTAAGGAGAGAAGATGATTCTTTTACAAGCACACATACAACTTTCCCAGAGAAAGCCTTAAGCACATGAAAGTACCCACTATAATACAAGGCTCAGTACTAGAATTCAATAAATACTAGGTTGACTGATCAACCATATATATCTTTGGGGAAAGCATTTACTCTGTAAATCGCTTAGTACCTGCATGCATACTTTAGGTCCCAGACAAAAAGCTACTGGCAGTGACTACACTGGTTGACTTTTAGGCCCCATGCTGTGATTCTAGATCTAAAATCTGAATAGAAATTAATCTGTTACATGAGGCATATGATGGGGGAAACTGAAGAGCTCAGGAGTATAGTGAACTTAATTTCTGTCTAAACACATGCCAAGCCTTTTAAATCAAAATAGGAAGCACTTACTGAAAAGCTACCTTACGGTTGGTACAATGTTAAGATTTTTCATAGGGAAAAAGTAAAAAGCATCGTAAAAAGCATCAAAAAGTCTTTTTAGTAAATTCAAATAGTAAATTGGCCAAGTAGATAGCTATAAAAAATTAGTTTCCAACAGGTTTGGATATTAGACACTGAAAAGAACTAATAACCAAAAAGTTGTAGCGGTTGTTTCAACTGCACTTTTTACAATTTAATAAATTTAAAGTTGCTAACTTTTTGAAAGTTATATTACAATCTGTATGTTGCCTATTACTTAAGTCTTGTTTTTGTGTTTAATTCAGCTAGGATGATAGGCAGAGAGGAAAGTAACAAAATTTACACTTAATTGATTTTTAAAAGCTTGGATAAATTTTCACCTTTAAGTGACAAGCTCTCTAGAATGACAAGTGATGTGACAGGTAAAAGTAAATGAAACAAAACTGAATTACCCTTGTCATCAATCTTGTTCCGTTGTGTAGTAAATCTGGTTTGGGAGTGACACATTCTGAATTTTACTATTCAAGCACTAAATGAATCTGTCTCTTCCACAGTGATAGCTCTAGCACAACAGTGATACATATCCTCATTTTAATTAACCTAATGTTCTATTCACCGATCATACTTGGAGGTCTATTTCATTACCCTAAATTAACATTTTCTTTCCATTAAAGTTACAGATAATAAAAAAAGACATTGCTTCCATGTGTGGTTTATAACACATTTAATCTATAGTTCTCCTCTGCTTAGTGATTACAAGCACTTAAACGTTCTCTGAAAAGCACTTAGAGCTACTAGCAGCCCCATGATTTATTTACTCCTCTGCAGGGAGGGCCATTAATAAGGAGAATAAAAATGCAATATTTCAAGAATAAAAATATCTAGTCATTAGCTCAATGAAAGCAATTCTAAGAAAGGTGTTGATTGATATTTCAAAAGGTGTGATGGGGCTTCCCTGGTGGTGCAGTGGTTGGGAGTCCGCCTGCCGATGCAGGGGACGCGGGTTCGTGCCCCAGTCCGGGAGGGTCCCGTGTGCCGCGGAGCGGCTGGGCCCGTGGGCCGTGGCCACTGGGCCTGCGCGTCCGGAGCCTGTGCTCTGCGGCGGGAGAGGCCGCAGCAGTGAGAGGCCCGCGTACCACAAAAACAAAAAAAAAACAAAACAAATAAAAGGTGTGATGGTTCTCCTTAAAGTAAATGGGTTTGTATTTACATAAAATAATTGAACAATCCTAACACGTTTTGTCATTTTATTCTCCTTGCAATTAGAAATTTAGTTTCTCAAGTTTAGAGTCAAGCATAAGAACAACAATAAAGTAATTTTAATTGTTCTAGAGGACTGTTTAAAGCAAATGTTTGCCAATTTAATGAGAAATTATTTGATCATAATTCTTTGATACAAATTCAGCACCTAAGGCTAAACTGTCAACCCTTGGACAGAAATTAACATATATATCAGCTCATTACGGTTTACTTTCCAAATTAATCCCTGTTGATCAAAATGAAAACATAAACCTTAATTTGATTTAAAGATGGTTTAAATTTTTTTTTCACATTATCCCAGGTTTAAAACAGATCCTCTGAAGTGCTGTTAGACAAAAAAGTGTATCCCTCTTCCCATCCAACCGCCACCCTATTTCAGAATTTACTCTCAGAAACAATGCTGATGCCCAAAAGAAATCCTAAGTATTAAACAGACATTCTATTTTCATTACATGATATTGTGAAACTCTTGTTGATTTGAAAATTTAGATATCTTATAAAAGTTACTGGATTTAAAAGTAACCTATTGAATAAAATCTCTTGCCAGGAACACATCTTGTGTTAGATTTTTCTATAGAAATTTCCATAATGCATTGTCTCAATAAATAGTCTTAGAGGTTTGTACTTTCAAAAGTGCTTGCTATACATCTGAAGGCAGTATTTTTAATTCTTTCAAATTCACTTCAGAAAACTGAATGACGATTTGGTTATTTCACTTTCCAGGAGAAAAAGAAACAAATGACATAAATACTTCAAGATGAACTATTCCCAAAATTAACCTTGGAAGCCTGGGACTAGTTTTGCTATCTATTAGGATAACACCAAAAAACAAAAGTTACTCATTCCAACTATTTTTCTTCAATGATTAATATATGAAACTATTTTATCAAAACATATATACATATTTTTGAGTTATGGGCCATTTTAATAAGAAGGTAAAAGGTTTTCCTAATTCCCTAACATTTCCTTAATTTGGAACAAATCATGTGAAACAATGTTTTCTCTCCTTAAAGAAGCTACTGCTGAGAAGCTTAATTTAATAGTCTCCTAAAATACCATATTTTCAACCTACAACTTCTCTCTGCCTTGCTTCTTTAGCTTCCTATTAGAAGCGATAACTAATAAGAACCTGCTGTATAAAAATAAATTAAATTAAATTAAAAGAAAAAGAAAAACAGATACCTAAAATATATTTTAAAAAAAGAACAGCGGTCCTGAACCTTTTTGGCACAAGGGACCAGTTTCGTGGAAGACAATTTTCCACGGATTGGGGGTGGGGGGTTCATGCAGTAATGTGAGCGATGGGGAGCAGCACATGAAGCTTCGCTCACTGGCCTGCCGCTCACCTCCTGCTGTGTGGCCTGGTTCCTAACAGGTCACAGATCAGTACCAGTCCGCGGCCCGGGAGTTGGGGACCCCTGTATTACAATGTCTCACCCTATCTCATCCTAGTCAACTTTATTTCCACCTGTGCTCCTTCAGTTAAATAAATGTGATCATTATCTCCTGTGTTTATTTCATTCATCACACCTTCCCTCCCATTTCCTCGTGTCCATTCCCTCAGCAATGCCTGTCCTCTTTTTCCTCTCCAGCTAACCAGATCCTGCCCATCTTCAGGACACAGCTTAACACATCTCTCAGCTCTGGACCATAAGGGCCTGAATCTCCTTTGAATCTCTAGAAACTCACTGTCACATAAGGTGTCACTTTGTTCTTCAATTGTGTCACATGTGTCAGTTCTGTGATGAGCTACTTGAGAGCAACTGGGACCAGAGTCAGCACCATACACCACATCCAGAGCCATTATCTCCATAAATCTGCACGGACACACCTGAATATACCCAGATGTCAGTCAGAGCCGAATAAAGGTAAAGAGGCCCAGCCCCATAACAAAAATTCACTAAAGCCACTCTCAACTGTCACGTATCATACACTTGTATATATCACAGAAATCAGTGGAAAGATGATTTCAAGCAGTGGTCTAGTGGCTGTGTGTGAGACCTTGGCCAGGACAGGCCTCCAGGAGTTCTTGCTGGTGAGGCTCAAGGGCCGAGACCTCGCTGCTCCCTGAAGGAACCACACCTGGACCCACACCTCCTTCCACCCCAATATCTGACTGCCCTTCCATCAAGGAGTGTAGGTGCAGCACGGTGAACAAGCACGAGGTAGCCTGGTGGGTGCCAGGATAACACATGAGAAATGGAGGTGGCTGGCTGAGTTTGCACTCATCTTGAGGGAGGAGTAAGCAGATCCTATTCCCAAATACCTACTTCAGGAAAGTAGCAAAGTCCTGTGCAGAAATTTTAAGTTTAAGGGCTGCTTAACTGACAACCTTGGACCAAGTCGCCATTAATAACTGAATGGATATTTCTGATGCTTCTCATCTACCCACCTCATTGCCTGTGTCCAGCAAAGCTGCCCCCCATATAAGAGACTGTATGCTATTTCTTACCTCTCTAGAAACTGACACAATCCACCACCCACTCAACATGTTCTACTATTTACCTTTCAGACATTGTACCTTTAAACATATTTTCATGAAAGTATTATACATGAAAGTAGAGCAAAATCTTATCTGATCTTAGCCTCGATTTCATCTAGCCTCCAGCTTAAATGGTTACTATCCACTTCATATGATTCACAACTACTCTATGGAAGTAAGATTGACCCTGGAACTAAAAATTAAGAACACTGGTAAAGAAATTAGCTTAAGATACATATATATAATTCAACATTTTTTTATCCAAGTATTTAAGAAACAAAAATTTTTTCTTAAGGATATCTTTAATGAATAAATATATTGCCCTAAATGCTATGAAAGATGAAATTACAATCACTATTCCACAAAGACTACTTCATTTTGTGGCACCTCTGCTGTTCTGGATGAAACCGACTTCACCCTCAGCTCTAAGGGTAGGTCTGAACTGGCCTAAACCAATCAGCATAATCCCATCCTGCTTGCTATAATCCTTGATTCAGGGATAAACACATGACCTGAGTTGGTCCAATCAACATAAAACCAAAATGCTATTATTCTCTTTCCCTCTGGACCATGTGGTATGTGGATGTGAAGCCTGGAACCACTGCAGCCATTTTGCTACCATAAGGGAAGCTACCCAAGGTCAAAGCTGATACACAGAGAACAAAGCCAAGAGAACCACAGAGAAACAGAGCCAGAGCCTGCCAGGCCTAAAGCCCACCGAGCTCTGGATTTTGTCAGTTATATGTCACATACACTCTTTCATGTTCAAGCTATTCTGAGGCAAGTGTTCTATTACCTGCAACTAAAAAGAAATGTCACTTATCATTCTGAGGCACAAAAAAGATAGGAGTTTGGGAGTAACATATACACACTACTACAGTATATAAAATAGATAGTCAACAAGGACCTACTGTATAGCACAGGGAACTATACTGAATATTTTGTAATAACTTAAAAGGGAAAAGAATCTGAAAAAGAATATATATATATTTATATGTATATAAATATATATAAAACTGAATCACTGTTCTATACACCTGAAACTAACACAACATTGTAAATTAACTATACTTCAATTAAAAAAATAATTTAAAATATATATATACATATATAAAAGATAAGAAACTGAAGCTTCAAAAGAAGTAGTAAACTTGCCTTAAATTGAATAGCTGAAAAAAAAAAAAGAGTAAGGCCATAGATTTAGGAGAAGAATGGACTCCTCTTATCCTCAAGGGTCAGGATGCTGGAGTTTTTACAAGAGGAATTTTCAGACACGATGCTGGCTAGGCCAACTCCTCCTGACCCGGCCAGCCCCTAGCTCTGAGAGCATGAATACCAAGAAATGGCTCTTGTGACTGTGCCTGCTGAAGGAGCTGAACTAAAGAGCTGTAAGAACCATGGGTGAGCCTCCCTCCACCAACAGAAATGAATGCCAGACCCTCAGCAACATCACTGTGGAATATGAGGCTGCAGGAAATACAATCCCTCTGGTAAAATAATGGGAGCTTCATGTTTCCCTTCTGTGAAAACAGTAGCCAGGACCAACCACAGGAATGAGCAAGCATCTGGGGATTCTGAGGCTATTACACAGAGAGGAATCTCAAAAATATGTTCTCAAGAAAATGTGGCAGGGCTGAGGGTACTATCTGTGAAGTGTCAAAGAATTATAACTTGCCCTTCTCTACCCAGCTTGCCTTCCTTTCTGTTGCCAGCACAGAGCAGTAGCACAGCAGCTGGGTGGCTACAGGCACAGCAGCGAGGAAGGGCTGGGGGTGGAGGCAGAGGCCTGGACCCATCGAGGCAGTGGCAGGGGCTGGCACAGAGGTGGTGAGCAGCAAAGATAGTAGTATGGTTGGCAGATCTACCTACAGCAAATTATTTTTGATTGAGCAAATAAGAAACCATATTGAGGATAATAGGTGCTGTGTTTCTCACTGCCAGAGACAGTATTTAAAAAGAGCTCCAAGGGCTTCCCTGGTGGCGCAGTGGTTGAGAGTCTGCCTGCCGATGCAGGGGACACGGGTTCGTGCCCCGGTCCGGGAAGATCCCACATGCCGCAGAGCGGCTGCGCCCGTGAGCCATGGCCGCTGAGCCTGCGCGTCCGGAGCCTGTGCTCCGCAACGGGAGAGGCCACAACAGTGAGAGGCCCGCGTACCGCAAAAAAAAAAAAAAAAAAAGAGCTCCAAGATGCTGAGTTAGAACTGAAAGTATCATTATGAACCCACGATTTTACCATATACACACACATACACACAGAGAGATATGGAAACATTTACAGATGTGTATATATGTACATGTGGGTGTGTGTGTGTATATATTTCTTTTTCTGTCCCCAGGTAGGGTCTCATTTTCTTCAATTACAAAAATGAAGGGCTACACTAGAGTTATCCAGAATCCCTTCCAGCATTAGAATGTTGGCAAACACAAAAATGCCCATCTTTCTGCAATCTTCCTAAACCTACCAAAAATAATACTTCAGAAAGACATGTCACGAGAGTTAGAAATTAGATATTCAACAGGAGAAGGCAGAATTATCAATTATGTCTACCACACAACACACACCATGAAGTCGCACCTTATAAATGTTCACTCTCTAGGTGTTGTTAGCGTTCAGAAAAATTGTCACCTTAGCAAATAATTTCTCTTAATGCTAGAAAGACACAACATGAACATCATTCTGCTTTAAAAGGGGGGCAAGGAAGACTATCACTGACAAAACACTACACTCTAAGTTATTTCACTTCCACTTTGCCCTAGAGATGGAATTTTAAATATTTAAAAACCAGAACACATAACATGCATAGAGGAGCCAAGCAAAAGCAATTAGAATTGTGAAATATTAATTTTAGCTTTTGCTTCCTATAACCTTAATAAATGCATCAATCAAAATGTTAACTTTTCTGCTAAAACTAAAGTACAAAATGCCCTTGTAAAATGAGCACGTGTCTATGAACTCTTTTGCCCTGTTTCACAACTTTGCCTCTCCCACAAGCAACCGAATCCAATTTAGACACCATAATACCAGGATTCTTACTCCACTCAATGATTCTTTCAGGAAACATATATTTGTAAGTTGGTGCCTACCACGCGATTAGACAGGATTACGTATGGCCACCACTCTTAACATCAACAAATGTACTTTAATGGATTGTCAGGGTCACCCAAAGTTTTAAAATATATGAATAATGGAACCAAAATTCAATTTAAATTAACTTTTACTAGCACCAGCAAGTAAAAGTACTGCACCAACAGCAGAACCAAAATGATACCACCAGGATTAAATGAGATGACAGGGAATTCCCTGGTGGCCCAGTGGTTAGGACTCCACACTTTCCCTGCTGAGGGAATGGGTTCGATGGCTGATCGGGGAACTAAGATACTGCAAGCTTCAGTGCGGCTCCCCCCACCCAAAAAAAAGGATGACAAGAGTGGGCGAGGTGCTACACCAAATGTGCCCTGGAGAAAAGAAACGCTTCCTGATCGTGACTCTCCAGCCCTCTGGGTACTTCCATGTACTACTTTGCACGGCTTTTTACCTCTTTAGTATCTTCATCTCTGACCCCTTCCTTCTAAACTCCTGAAGCACTTATTTCTATTAATCACTCGTTATTGTGTGTATCATTCCTTGTGTTGAGAATTCTTTATAAAATAATATTCAGTTTCTTCAGCTAGATCTTAAGCCCTTCAAGAGTACAGAATGTATATTGTCTTTTTTGTAGTTTAAATACCTTGCACAGTTAGTAAAATAATAAGGACAAAATAAGTATTAAGCCAAGATCATAGTTTTCTGAGCACTATATTTCACAATTATGCATAATTTAAAAGGCCACAGTCTTGGATCAACAGTAAAAAGCACAGATTTTAGTTCTCGTTCTTCCCAGAATAAGCCAGTGGAGTCACTCAGCCTCACTTGGCTTCAGTCTCCTCATCCACATGAAACGATGACCTCTTAAGTCCTGCCCGTTATTAAGTGTCTAAGACTCTACATCACAGAGTTAATACAAAGTTTATTTAGTATTATTTTAGTGGCATTACATGGCCGTTTTTGACATTTTAACACTGATTTTATTTTTAATATTTATTTATTTAGCTGTGCTGGGTCTTAGTTGCGGCATGAGGGATCTTTTTTTAGTTGCAGCATGCGGGATCTAGTTCCCTGACCTGGGATTGAACCTGGGCGCCCTGCATTGGGAGCGCAGAGTCCCAACCACTGGACCACCAGGGAAGTCCCTTAACACTTTTTTTAAACAATCTTTATTTCTTACAACAGAGCTGGGTCTCACAAATGAATCAAAATACCAAATGACTCAGTAAGTCAACTGCTCAAGTGCTAACTGGATCATGTTCTACTAAGAGTTCATTCTACTCAGCTATGGGACAAACTCAGGCCCTAGAACATGAATGAGTTGACAACAGCTAAGCTTATCCACTGGTTTTTAGAGGAGCACCAACATTACAGACCAGGAGAAAAGGAAAAAAGTTGTTTCTTCTATAACATGAGATGTGTTTGATTTTTTTTTTTTTTTTTTTTTTTTGCAGTACGCGGGCCTCTCACTGTTGTGGCCTCTCCCGTTGCAGAGCACAGGCTCTGGACGCGCAGGCCCAGCGGCCATGGCTCACAGGCCCAGCCGCTCCGTGGCATGTGGGATCCTCCCGGACCAGGGCACGAACCCGTGTCCCCTGAATCGGCAGGCAGACTCCCAACCACCGCGCCACCAGGGAAGCCCTGTTTGATTTTTTTACATCAAACACTGTCAAAGTAAACATTTCTTACCTAATCCATCTTCTTTTTTCCTAAACTTTCCCCCTTCGTTTTCTTGTAATAAAAGCAAACATCATGTTCCTTCTTCTTTATTTTTTCCTTTTCTTCAAAAAAGGTATCCAAACTTGGGAAACATCTGGGCACATGTTTTTAATATCAAACGGGGAGGTAAAAGGCATACCAAGCAAATGGACCTAATGCAACTCATTGTTTACTCTGGATTAAACTCCCAGGATGAGAGAAGGAGCTTGTGAACTTGCAGATATTTATCCAAATGAGATGCAAAAACTGTCTGTCTGGTGGAACAGATAACCACAAAGGTTGATGTCTCTGATGGGCATTAACCGATTTTCTATCTAACTCAGAAGGATTTCTCTGTTAAATTGCCTATATATGCCTGATGTCTCAAATGTTCTTTGAACCAGCCATAACATCTTACTGATTTCCTCATTAATTTCATGAGTTAAATAAAATCTCTGACACAGATTCATTTTATATTTACCTGAGACTGATGATTTTACCTTTTTGAAAATTATCCATTAACACTTGTAAAACCAGAAAACTATCATAATTCTGTAGGGAAGTATGACAGGTCTATTTACATAACCACTGTTCCTTAGATTGCTTAAACAAAATACTGATGAAAATCACAACCTTTTACATACTATCATATACTATTACTTCCCTTATAGGAATCATTATTTTCAGTGTGCAAAAACAAACAAACAAAAAACCAATTTTTTTTTATGTACTGGTATATTTTCTCCCATTAGGTTTACTGCAATTGTTCTGGTAAGCTCAGAAAAGCAAGAAAGAAAAAGATATTGACCATTAAGTCTGGCAGAATGAACAATTCATAGCCAAGACAGCTACCACTCTGGCAGTGGGCAGGGGGTTCTCTTTGATGGGGCTTCTCTTTAAGTTACGCCTGAGAATGAAAAGAGCACATAGAGATGTGAAAGCCCACACAGATATATGGGCTGATGAGCAATGGGACCTTTGCAGCTACAATCAGCACCACATTGCTGACTCATTAAATGACAAAACACACTTGATTTCAGCAAAGAACAACCAGCCCCTGTAATTCCATCACTTTCACGGAGACACCACATCAGAGATGCAGACGTTTCCTGACGTAAGAGAGGCTCTAGTGCCACTTGTGCCAAACCAGCATCATTTCTGTTCTGAGACATTTATTCTGCACAAAAGTGCTATTCCAATTTTTCTGTCAAATGGCAAGAAGGAAGGTCTTACTTTATGACTTTTCTGCAGGCATTTCTATAGGGAAAAGATTTAGACAGAGAGTTTCACAGAAAATTAACAAATACGGCTACTGGGAAGCAATTTAATTTGGTCAACAAATACGGTTACTGTACAGTTTTGTTAGTTGATGGAATCATTCGAAGTGCTGCCAGTCAAAAGTCAAACGTATTCCCTAAATGACAAGAGAGGTCACGAAGACGGATTAGTCAGAGTACTGGATACCCTACAACCCAGAGAAAGCTCTTGAGTCCAGGGCATGGAGGAGTGGATGTCTGCGCTTCAAAATAAATCAACTGTCTGCAAACAACTACTTTTTCAAAAGAGAGAACTAAAGGGGAATATGATCCCAAACCAAGCACCAATCTCTAACTCCTTTTCTCACATTTCTCTCTTGTTGTCAGCTAATAATCAATACTCCTTATGGGAGCCTTGGCTGGAAGTTTGGCTTAGAATTTTCTCCTAAGATAAATACAATTTGAACTAGAAAAAGTAATAGAAAGCTATTTACCAGAATGTAAATTGTGGTTATTTCTATAATGATGGGATTATAAGTAACTTTAATTTTCTTACTGGCATTTTTCTGTATTTTCTGAAATTTCCAAAGGGAACATGTATTACTCTAGTCATCAGGAAACAGATAGATATAGATATATATATACACACACACACGTGTATATATTTATATACATATATATACACACATTTATATACATATGCATATATATGTAATTTAAAATATTTTAAAATAAGCACTGATCATTCAAAAGTTTTCCACATTAAATAAGCCTGAATTTTAAATTGATAATCTAGTTATTATCTTTAAAAAAAAAAAAGCTTCAAAAAAATCCAACAATGTTTGATGCAACAGTGACTAAGTGATTTCTATCCTAAGATGCAGCATTTCCTTAAAAAGCTCAAAAGCAAGGGCTTCCCTGGTGGCGCAGTGGTTGAGAGTCCGCCTGCCGATGCAGGGGACGCGGGTTCGTGCCCCGGTCTGGGAAGATCCCACGTGTCGCGGAGCGGCTGGGCCCGTGAGCCATGGCCGCTGAGCCTGCGTGTCCGGAGCCTGTGCTCCGCAACGGGAGAGGCCACAACAGTGAGAGGCCCGCGTACCACAAAAAAACAAAAAACAAACAAAAAAAAAAAAAAAAAAAGCAAGACGCAAGGTTCATTAACTTGGGGGAATCAACCTAGAGAGGCAGGATCACCACCATGCCCCCGCTCCCAGTGTTAGTATACATTTCTGCTCAAAGAAGCAAAGACTGTTAGACAGACTGTGTAAAATCCAAGTTTCAGCAACTGATCATTTTAAACTAAACCTCTCAAGGAGCATTTAAATCTATTTCCTTCATGCTTGAGGTAGTATGACTTCTATAAACCAATATCCAGCCAGAATTAGGATGATTTTAAAAATAATTTTAAAATATGCTCATATTCATCAAGCTCAAAGAGAGCTACAGCTGCAGGCCAGGCGTGGTAGGTGACTCCAGAGGCCAGCACCTCTTAACTGGAGTTTGAAGAGCCAGGAAAGCACTTCCCATGTCAATTTCACAACAATTTTCCTTCTCTTCATTTCCCTCCACACAGCCCTTGAGATCCAAGAGTACCTGAACCCAGCCCAAACAATAACCCTTCCTTGAAGAACTTTTAGTTTCAAAGCAGCAAAGCTTGTAAAACTGAACATTTCAACAGGAAAGACTTTGGTCACTGATATACTACCAACAAGAGAATTCTTTGGGGTTTTGGAAAAAATCTTAAAGAGCAAGTCATGTATTTGAAAAAATAACTAATGGATTTTTAATTTATGCATTTAGGCAAAAGACTACATTTAAAATATTTCAAAACTGAAAAGAGACTTTCTGAAGTCTCTTGGTTCTTAAACCAATTTTTAAAATGCTGTTAGGAAAACATTTAACTCCTTTTAGTGACAAATACCATTTAAATAGGGAGTGGAATTAGAGAAGAATTTACAGTTGACGCTTGAACAATATGGGGGCACCAAACCACCACCCCCAGTCAAAACTCTGCCTGTAACTTTACATTTGGCCCTCCACATCAGGGGATCCGCATCCGTGGATTCAAGCAGATACTGTAGTATTTATTGAAAAAATCCACATATAAATGGACCCACAAAGTTCAAACCCATATGGTTCAAAGGTCAACTGTATTTAAAAATCCTTCCCAAGGATCTCTGTTAGCTGCTAACGTACAGATCATCTCTCTTTCAATCACATTATCTCAAAACTCTATACTGAAAATGAATTCTAGGTCTTAACCCTCCCTTCCAAAAAATGTTGTGCACCTCTGTCACTCTACCTCTGCTAGGGAAAGTCTAAACAAAACACATAGGAGTCAACCAGATGAACACAGAGTAACTGAAGAAGACAAAGAGTGAATAAAATAACAATAGCATCCCAAAACTTCACCCCTAAGCAGAATAATAAAATGCCTAGTCTGCATAACTATTTTCTATAAAAACTGCAAAAACAAGAAATAGAGAATCCTAAAGTAGTATCACTTACTTCCAGTTTCAAAACCAGTGCACACAACAATTTTTGTTAGGTATGTACACACCCACAAGACTCCCAGAGCTCATGCAATTTACTTTAAATAAAAGGATCTATGAAGAAAATGTCCTGTTTTTATTCTTTCACACAAATTCTTGCTCAACAGTAAAATAAATGTTTACCACAACAACAAAAAAGGGTTAAACCTTCACAGGAAAAGCACCACACAGAAATATATTCCATCACAGGCCCTCTGTCCGTCAACATTCAAGCCTAGGGCACAAGTCGAAAGCCCTAAGGGCTGGGGAAGCAGCATCCAATCTAAGGCAAGTCAGTCTATATTTCACCCATGAACATTCCCCAGCGGTCAGTCCTGCCAAGGGGAATCCAACTCATTACTGCTTATAAGTTCTGTGACTCTAAAAAAAGTTGAAAATCACGTTTTCTGAAGACAAATGATCAAACATTTAAATAGGGATTTTTATTTCTCATGATCAATGACATCTGCAGCTCACGAAGGGTGACAACTGACAAATAACATTATGCTCTGCAAGAGACTTAGGGACCTTATAAGGATTTATAAGATATGATGTGGTTTTTTCACACCTTTACTCATTCAAATCCTCTTCATCTGAAATAAAGCTGTCCCCACGGTTCTTAAAAATTACAACCTAGTCAATACCACTATTGGCAAACTCAGAAAAAGCTCTGAAATCAAATATTAGCCTCCTCATTCTAACACACAAGAGAAGAGAGTGAATCCAAGGAAGAGACAAACATGAAAAGAGAAGATGGGAAGAGAACAAACGGAGGAGACAGGAGAAGTATTAAAACTTACAAGTTGAAATTAGACCCAATTTTATTAATGAAAAGAGGGTGGCATAATTTTGCTAGAATCTGAATGTAATTTGCCAATTGCTGCCAAGAAGAATCAATCAGCAGCTCCAGAGAATTCTAAATTAAAAATGATCAGTCACCATACTCATGAAATATAAAAAAGCCCACTGATGGATTAAAAGATTAAATGTCCCAGAAGTGATATGGGTAATGTCTAGTCACACAAACATGGGAGCAGTGAAAGATCTCAAAGTCAGAACGGACCAAAAGTTTAATCAATCAGCATTAAGAAACTATTTAAAAGAAACCTCATGTGTGTTTCAAAAAAACACCTTGATCATGTTACAGAAGTGCATTAAAATCTATAATGCAGATTAAATGCTGGAAGCCTGCGTGCCTAGAGCCCATGCTCTGCAACAAGAGAAGCCACCTCAATGAGAAGTCCGCGCACCGCAACGAAGAGGAGCCCCCGCTCACAACTAAGAGAAAGCCCACGCGGAGCAACAAAGACACAACGCAGCCAAAAAACAAATAAAATTAAAAAGAGGGCTTCCCTGGTGGCGCAGTGGTTGAGAGTCCGCCTGCCAATGCAGGGGACACGGGTTCATGCCCCGGTCCGGGAAGATCCCATGTGCCATGGAGCGGCTGGGCCCGTGAGCCATGGCCGCTGAGCCTGCGCCTCCGGAGCCTGTGCTCCGCAACGGGAGAGGCCACAACAGTGAGAGGCCCGCGTACCACAAAAAAAAAAAAAAGAAAAGAAAAAGGAACAGATTATCATGACAGGCTGTGAAACTGTCTTCCTCAGAGACTTTAAAAATAGAATAGTTTACACATGGGCCTCTCCAGAGTCAGGGGGCATGGAAAAGGCCCTCCCAACATGCAGGTTCCCTGGCCACACCTGTAACCTTCCCACAGAGGCAAATCCTACAGCACTAGTCACTGAGTAACTCAGCATCTGCAATCATGGGGCAGGAGTCCCAAGTCAGAAAAACCACCTCGCCCTTCCTCTTCTGGGCCCAATTCTGAAGATTGTTACACAACAAACAACAGGAGATAAAGTACGGTTAGACTGTGACACTTCCCTCTATGGAGGGCTTAATGAAGGGAAAACTCGTTTTGGGGTTTATACTAATGGAATGCTCCAGAAAAGTAAAGGAGTAGCAAATCTAGTATTTATTAAGATTGTTTAAGTATTAATCACCCCTGACTGACAAAGAAATACTGACTTGGTGAGGATCTTGAAGCTAAATTGGGAAGATCTATGGAGTCTGGAAATTTTAAAAGTAAACCAACAGTAGGCACTGTCTTGAAGTGAAGCAAAATGAGCAGGTAGATGGCCTCCATGTGGCAATAAAGAAGGCGGGAGCGTGGGATGAAGCCTGGAGACAGTCTAGCCACGCACGTTACACCAGCTGCTAGAAGAAAGGGAGCCGAGGCTCCGAAGGTTCCTCACATCCTTCTTTAGAATTCTTAGAAGCAGAAGCCCACATTTCACAATGTTTGTCTCTTCCTTTAACTATCTGCTTTCTGCTCAGTCTCCAAAGTTCCCTAGAAATTATCAGGCTGTCCTAACAGGGTCAGCTCAGTGCAAGCATGGTTTATCTGGAGGTCAAAGGGAAGGAGTAATCCAAGGGACAGGAGGAGTCCCAGGCCAGGACAGCAAGAAAGAGGAAGAACGGTCCACAGTTCAGACCCCATGGCCTCCTGGATGGCCTTCCTCCACAGGCCCTGTGCAAAGCTCAGCAAATCCTAAGACACTGACAGAAATTCATTCTCCTCCACAGTGCAGCCTCGCACCAAAAATACTGGAAAAGAGAACTCAATCGTTTGCATCTCAAATCACTTTGTCCCCAGATCTGGTTCACAGACTTCAGTGTGCATAAGAATCACCCGGGGCCCATCCCAAGACATCTTGATTCAGTAAGGTCAGAGCAGAGACCCAGGAATTTGACATATTAAAAGGCACACCACACTTTCAGAAGCTCAAGCTGTAGAGAAAAATATATAAATGGCAGAAAGCAGGCAACAGAAAGAAAAAATTAAATCAAGGGTTTAAAAGAAGCATTTGCCTCAATTAATCTGTCACTCAATAATTAAATTTGATTGTACTACCTTCATGTTACTTCAGAAATGCAGGTGCTTCATTGGTTTTCAACTCTGATAACTCATAGGAACGACATCATTTGACAGTAACTGTTGTTACAGAAAGAGCTAAGGGTTCAGGGAAAATTTCTGATTGCTTTACCTTCATCCAAGCACACTGCTTTCAATAACAGAGACTGCCCCCTTGTGACTGGAGAAGCTTCAATAAAGTATTATAAAAGCAAACCATACTGACAACAACATACACTAAGCACTTACAATATGCAAGGCACTGTACTACGTGCTTTACATGTATGAAACCAACAACCCTATGAGGTAGGTCTTACTGCTGTCCCCATTTTACAAGGGAGCACAGAGAAGTTACTTGCCCACATAACTATTAAGTGGAAAAAGCAGGATTCAAACCCAAGTCTCTCCAGATATGCCACAAAACAGGCTCACTCAGGTTTTAACGGAAAAATTAAAAATTGATTTCCAGTGACTTCCCTGGTGGTTCAGTGGTAAAGAGTTCGCCTTACAGTGCAGGGGACGCAGGTTCGATCCCTGGTCAGGGAACTAAGATCCCACATGCTGCAGGGCAACTAAGCCCGCCCTCCACAACTACTGAGCTCGTGCACCCTGGAGCCTGCACACCACCACTAGAGAAGAGAAAACCCGCATGCCACAACTAAAGAGAAAACCCGCATGCTACAACTAGAGAGAAGTCCATGAGCTGCAACGGAAGATCCCGCATGCCTCAACAAGGATCCTGCGTGCCACAGCTAGGACCCGATGGAGCCAAAAATGAATAAATTAAATAAATATATAATAAATAAATCTTTAAAAAATAAAAAAATTTTGGGGGGAAAAAATTGATTTCCAAACCATAAAACATAAGATAATTTGCTATAAACTGTGGAGCAAGAAAAATAAAATGTGAAAATAAATGGTTCCAACCACCTGCTCTTGAGGGACTTGTATAATTTAACTGTTAACTTCTTAAAAGACACTGGTCTGTCACATTTATTCAATGATTAGAACTTCCGGCTGTTTAAAGTTATACATGATCACTAGTTAAGGTAAAGAAAGGATCCCCAAAGTTGCCAACATATGTGCCCTGCTCCCTTCAGTGTAAGTGATAGCTTAACTTTTTAACCAGAAAAGAGTTCTAGTCTTTCAACACAATTTAAAATAAAACAAACATTTATATGCATTTTTGTGCTATCATTTAGCACTGGGGTCAGCAGTCTGATAGCAAATATTTTAGTCTTTGAAGCCCACACGATCTCTGTCACTACTCAAATTCTGCCACCAGAGCCACAGACAATACATAACAAATGGGCATGGCTGTGTTCCAATAAAACTTTATTTACAAAAATAAGCAGCTGGCTATATTTGGTCTGTGGCCCCACAGTGTGCCAACCCCTGAGTCAGCAGGCACTTAATGGTAGAAGAATTTAGGAAAAGCTGTATTTTTACTAGAATCTAAGCAAATTTCTTTCATGAAAGCAACTGTATAATCTACCACTCAAAATGTAAGCTTTTCTCATTTCTCATACTTTCAAGTTCATTTATACCAAAAGTAGATGAACACACAAAAAAGAAATCCTAAATGCCATCCATTCATCTTACTTAACTTTACAAAGGCTAAGTTGGTGATAACATATACTTGGAATAGGCTATATCCATATTAAGGGAGAAAATAAATGTTTTAATATCTTACAGTTCCTACGGTAAACCCACATCTACAAAGATGCTTCAGTCTGGCTGCTCTTCAGCCACAACTACTCATACAATTCTATTATTTCAGGTCCAAAATAGACATAGAAATAAAAACCTACACACACACACACACACACACACACACACACACACACACACATATACATTTTTTTAAATCTTGACTTAAAAGAAAGTGCCCATGTTATGCTCAAAAGTGGAAGGAGAGAGTTGAGAGGAGCAAAACGCAGCTATCACAGCCAGGTCTGGGCCACAAGACCAACACACACTCAGCAGCTTTTATATAAAAACATCATTAAATGCATGGTGATCAAATACTAGGCTTCTCTCTCAAAACAAACAAGTCAAGTTTTCTGTAACAGTGTATGTCAAGATAGTCTACTCACTAACGACTGAAACAGGCAGAGCTTGTCTGACCCCCAGGAAGCACAGTCAACCTGTGAGCGGTGGCTCATGGTTGCTGTATAAAGTGGAGAAGGATGGTCTGGCTCTGTGAATGCTTCTCCAAGTGTGGCCCACAGCACCACAGGTACAAGCACAGTAACTGACCAGTTTCCACGTGGACACATTAGAGAAGGGAGCCGGGGCGAGGAGGAGAAGCATCCGATCCAGAGGACAGGGAGGTGAAGGGGCCGAGGGAGGGCTGCCTCTGTGTGTACCTACGTTTGCACGTGTGCATTTGCATGTGGTTATGTGTGTGTGCGAACACAGGAGCATTCACTCTGAAACCTGTCCCTAAAACTGCCATCTATAACATCCATAACATTATGAATACTATGTGAGAAAGTGGTCTGATTTGAAACAGTTTATCTTCAAAACATGCAAAAGGTTTTCTGTTTTGATTCTGCAACCAGTCCCATTAAAGCTAGGATACGCTTATTTGAAGAAAATGCCTGAAGTCAACAGAGGATACATTTTTAAATTATTCATTATCCAAATAATCTTCAAAACCTACATTACGGGATTTAATTACATGTATTACTCCTTTAGTCTAACTTGCTTCTCTCAATAGGAGCTTTTCAAGATGTGAGAAACTCACGTCAGAAGCTAACAGTTCATATAAAATTGCTTTGGTTTTTCCACTACTTATTTATAGACTCAGACTTCAATCCAGTGTCTTCAGGACTCTAGTCTAGTTTCCCAGCTATTTACCAACTAACCCGTATAACACTACCAGCAAATGGGTGAGGGGTAGAATCAGCTCACCGATTACCCTTCATGAATAACATTCATGCACTTTAACAGTCTCCAGCGAGATGGGTTTCTCCTTCAAGCACTAAGTTGTCCTACCACAACACAACGCACAGCACCAAGGACAGACCCGAGGTGCAGAACTCAATTCAAAGGGCTACTTCATTGTGGCTGAACTAACAACTCACCAGCCTCTAGAGTGCCCCACATCCCCTAATGCCAAATGATCTCCAGCCCCATCCTCAAGGTCAACTTCCTGGCCCTGACTCCAGGCTTGCAATGCTTTACATCTGAACTAAAATCAGAAACAACTTATTCACCAGAGGACAGAGCGATGGCAAGTAACTGAAAAGATACTAACATCATTAGCCATTACAGAAAGGCAGATTAAAGCCATGATGAGAAACAAGTACACACCCAGCAGAATGGCAATGATAAAAAATACTGCCAATACCAAGTGCTGCTAAGAATGCAGAGCAACTGGACACTCACACATTGCCAGTGGAAATGCAAAATGGTTGAGCTACTCTGGAAACGTGCTAGGCAGTTTCTTATAAAGTTAAACATACACTTACCACATGACCCAAGAATCTTATTCCTGCGTGTTTAGAGAAATAAACACGTACATTCTCACAAAAACCTATACATGAGTATTCACAGCAGTTCTATTCAGAAAGGTCAAAAACTAGAAGCAACCCAAATGTCCTTGAACGAGTGAGTGGATAAACAAGCTGTGGGACATCCACACAGTGGAATTCTACTCAGCAATTAAAGGAAAGAACAGCTGATACACTAGTAGATGGAGAATTACGTTGAATTTTTAAAAATTTTAAAGGTTATAGACTCTGTATGTATTAGTTTTTCGAGGAATGCTATAACAAAATACCACAGACTGAGTGGCTTAAACAACAGAAATCAATTTTCTCACAGTTCTGGAGACTAAAAATTCAAGATCAAGGTTAGCAGGGCTGGTTCTGGGGCCTCTCCTGGCCGCCTGCCCTCTCTGTCTTCACAGGGTCTTTTCTCTGCGTACATGCACCCCAGGTGTGTCTTTGTGTGCCCAAATTTTCTCTTCTTATAAGGACAATAGTCAGATTGGATTAGGGCCCATTCAAACAGTCTCATTTTAACGCAATCACCCCTTTAACGGCCCTGTATCCAAAAACAGTCACATCCCAAGGTACTGAGTGCTAGGGTTTCAACATGTGAATTCTGGGGAGACACAATAAAGCCTACAGTGGTACGCTTCCATTTATATAACATTCCCCATATGACAAAATTGTAGTGATAGAGAACAGATCAGTGGTTGCCAGGGTTGGAGGAAGGGTATTACTATCAAGGAGTAGCATGAGAAAATTTCTTAAGCCTGATGGAAAAGTTCTGTATCCTGACTGCGGTGGTTACAAGTATCAATGCATGTGGTAAAACTTCACAGAACACAAACACACACACATACAAAGAGTACATGTAAAAACCAGTGAAATCTGAAAAAAAGGTCTGTAGTTTAGTTGATAATAGTACTGTGGTGAGGTCAGGTGTTATCTTTGGGGACAGTTAAGTGAGGAGTACAGCAGAAACTCTCTGCACTATTTTTGCAACTTTTATGAGTCTAAAATCATTCCTAAATAAAAAGTTTAAAAATAAATATCCATAGCTACTAGACTCTCGGGGGGAGGCCTGGAGAACCATGCTTAGTGGCTGTGCTGCCAAGTTCATGCCCTCCCTCCACACAGCCCAAAAGAAACAACTGTGACATCAGGCTGCACCAACCCCCCCACCCCGACCACTCGAGTCCCACCACAGTAGTGTGGGTATGCTGTCAAGGGGCTGAGAAAACCTGGACAGGGAGCCTTAGTAGAATAGAGAATCAATGTTTTAGGCAAAAATTATCAATGGTTTTATTATTTCTTTCTTCAAAATACCTTTACATGAGGACTTGATTAATTTACCTTGAAATATATAGTCCAGGATTTTAAGACCAATTTCACACCAATTTCTGTTTGTTAATTTTATTCTCCCTAGATTTAATTTTAGAAACAATGAAGCAAGGTGGAGAGGGAAAGTAAACAACTTTAAGTCTTGGTATTGATTCATATTCAATTACTGGAGAGTAATTGATTACATTTCAGCAATATGACAATGACAAATTTAACACATCTGTTGTGTGTATAATTTTTTAAGAAAACCACTTCCAGGGTATAAATAATCCTTGATTTTAAAAAATGTATACCAATTCCAATTGTCTAAAATTAAGCCACATACTTAATAAGTGGCTTTTTTAAAGTTAGTTTTTAATCTAGCTTCTCTACTGTCTAGATGTAGCCACAGAACTGAGTCCCCCTAAGAAACAATCACTATTTGAGTTTTCCATACAAATTTAAATTAATTGAAACAGCTTGAAATTTGCAGTTAATCTGCGAAGTTTCATTTATGAGGTTCAAATTTATAGTATTCTTATTTCAAGAAAAAGCAGCATTACAATACACAAACCATATGTAAAAGGAATTCTGACTTCTGATCTTACAATTTTCTACCATTTGAGTAAGTAGTCCTAATAAGGCTCTTAATTCATCATCCTTAAGAATTCATACAATACAGCTTAATTTCATTTATAAATAAACCACAAACCCAAAAATGATTATGACTGCAATACAGACAACAGTGATATAAATTCAGTAAGGCTAAGAATTGATACAGTTAAAATACAATTGAAAAGTTTTTGGTTTAAATCAATCTAACAGTTCTTGACATACCCATTCCCCAAATCATCTTGAACACTTATGAAATGTGGAAAATAAGAAAGCTTGTAACAAAATTAAGACTGAAAGAATATGAGAGGAAGCAAAACAAACTACTTCATTATTTAAGCCAATTTGTGCCGGGGATACAGAAGTCCATCTCATTTTGTAGATGATTCAGTTCTAACCCAGGAGAAGGGAACTCTTTTCAGATAGAACATGGCTGAGCCACAATTTCAATCAGGTTCTGCAGCTTACTATAGGTCACATACACAGTGCAGAGAGCCACTGTTTTTTACTATGTTAGGAATGAAATGAAATAGGATTCTATTGTAGTTTTTGATATAACAAAGACCTGGCTATTTTTTTTTCAAGAATCTTGCAGTATTACATTTCTGAAAATTTTACACATTTCTAAGTTAGCCAAGGACAAACCTCAGGTACAAAAACAAAAGCAAATCTATATCAGGATGTATTGATCTACTGACTTGTTAGTGGACATTTGGGTTGTTTCTAGTTTGGAGCTATCAATATTATGTATAAAACTGCTATGAATATTCATGAACAAGACTATGTACAGATATGGCTTGCTTTCTTTTGGGTAAATATCTAGGAGTGAGATTGCAGCATCATACGGTAAGTATATGTTTAACTTTATAAGAAACTGCCAAGTTACTTTGCAAAGTAGCTGCACCATTCTACACCCCCAAAAGGAATGCATGAGAATACAATTTGATCACCAATACTTGGCGTGAACGGTTTTTTAATTTTAGCCATTCTAGAGGGTGTACAGTTGTATCTCACTTTGGCTTTAATTTCCACTTCCTTGGATGACACATGATGCTGAGGATCTTTTTCACATACTTATAGGCCATTAATATATATGTCTTTGTAAAATGCCTGTTCAAATCTTTTCCCCATTTCAGTATATTCACATGATGGAATATTACTCAGCAATAAAGAGGAATAAAACACAACAAATGATGAACCATAGAGGCATCTTGCTGAGCAAAAGTAATGAGACACAACAGGATACATACTATATGACCCCACGCATATAAAATCCTAAAATAGGTAAAATTAATCAATAACATTCAAAATCAGTGGTTGCTTGTGGCAGAGAACCAGAAAAGAATTACTACAAAGAGCACAAGGGCACTTTCTGGGAAGATGGAAATGTTCTATACTGTGTTTAGGGTAGTGGTTACATAGTGTATACTTTTGCCACATGTTAGAGACTTGTATAGTTTAAATGTATGACTTTCATTATATGTAAATTATATCCTAGTAAATACTACATGAGCTACTTTACATATCTTCAAACCTCATACTTGAATTTTAATCTTTGTGTGAAAAGAAGTGCTGAGTCAGCTGTCTACACATACATACGTTTTAAAACTCCTTCATAACATAAAACTGATATCTGACTCTGAAGTCGAGGTACAGAGTCCATTCTGGGCACAAAAAGGTTTATATTTGACTAAAAGACCCTGTCATTCTGAATTTCCATCTATTGCAAAACACTTCAACTGACCATTGGAGAGAAAATGAATTAATAAGAAGGTACACTATTTTTGAAAAGCATGATTTACTGCTGTTTTTGCCACTCTCTGTCTGTCCGATCCTTGGCCTCCTGAAAGTACCATGGAGTTGTATTCCTAAATGACCCTCATCGTTACCCAGACTATTAACAACTTCTAGCTTCTGAGAATTATCTGGTCTTTAAAGAGACCATTAAACTTATGTTGACCACATGTTTCACATGCTCGAAGGAGATTTCCAGTCTTTGAGTCAAATGTCTAATGTTATTATAAATTAGACCACACGATGAAAAATTTTAAATTCCATGAAAAAAAAATGTGTTTAGAATCCAAATCAAATGAACAAATATTATTTGCTCAAAAAGGAAAGGAAATAAAAATATAATTTAAATATACAATCAGACCAAAACAACTAGATACAGTACATACTTCGTGTCAGAAAAGTTTGAAAAGTCAAATCTATTCCTAAGTATAATTCTATAGTTACCTATTTAACCAAGAAAAAAATGTTTTATGTGTATGTATGTCTGTTTGTTCATTCATTCATTCATTCATTCATTATTCCTCTACCTCGTGCTTGAGGGAACACCATTCAAGCATTTTTTTTTAGTTATCTGAATAGCATTTGTTTGTAAATATATAAAAGATCCAAAGAGACTCTTGTTAGCTCATTTCATAATAATATAGTTTAGTTGTCTCAAATTATACTGTCTGCATCAAGATTAATAGTAACTTTTTCATAAAGACTGCTGATGAAAAAAGTATTTTAGCATCAGGTGAAGTAACTTAAGTGAGAAATGCACGTTCCAATCTCTTTTAATTTGAATTATCCAACTTGATAGTCTCTTTAATGTATTATTCTGCATAAATAAGATCCCCTTAAATTACAGACCAGAATTACTGCGTAAGCATTTCTTTGATTTAATGGTAATTTAATCTCCTTAATATAAGAGTTTCCCAAATTTGATAGGGTCTTTTAGTGAAGCTATTGCAAAGATCTCTACCCTTGATCTGCTATTTACCAATTACTTTACAAGTTTAAATACCTTTATTTTAGCACTTTCACAGGTTATCTTCTGGAGTCAGGCAATTGCTCATATCTTTTGCATCTGTTCTCATATAATTAACTAAATATTTAAAATCCGGTTGTTTTTCTCTGGCCAGACTTTCAATTTTGTTTAATCTCTCCTTTGATGCAGCTTAAAAAACTTTTACTATCCTTACATTAATAAGGTACATTACTTCAAGCACTGTAAGACGTCTTTGTGACAAACAAGTATGTGATTTGTGTTGGTCTTTTAGTTAAACTCCAGAGAGATAACCTGAGTAAATAAACAGTGAAAAGAATCTCTACTTTCTGGGAGTATCTAATGTTTAAATTAAATCCATGTTTTGTTTGTTTTGTTTTTCTCATAATTTACTGAAATAAACGTGCTTTTTCACAATCCATGCTGGCTTAAAACACACCCATATCTACCTCTGCATCCATCCATCCACAGCTGGCCTCATAGACAAAGATTTCTGGTCAGCCCAAAGTCAAAACACAAGAATGCTACTCCTAGGAAATAAGGTATTAAAAAGCAAATGCCCAGTACATAGTTTGAATAGAACTGATGGGGCTTCAATCAAGCCAAAACTTTGTGGGATACACACACCCCCATGTGCACCCACAGGCATGCCTACGGCACACACACACGCAGGCACACACAAGAAGGACCTCCAGACAGAGCCAAAATGTCAGGGTCCACCTTCAGACACAGACTCTTCAAGCTCCTGCACTAACCGGTTGACTGACCGGCTGTGGCATCATTACTGAACTAACCTGCACCCTTCCCCACAGTGAGCAGTGCTCCAGGAGCTACTCCACGACAGCCCTGGTCCTTCAGCACTAAACTGTTCATTCAGGCAACGTGAAGCTTCCCCTGGCTTTGCACGTACCAAGCTTAGTTTGCTCCTTCACCATAATTATCTCAAAAGGACTTAGGCCCTGTACCTTTAACTTAAATCCTACAGCCCAGTGACTGTGGACATCTTACCAGACCCAATTCTGCTGCCCTCAGGTTTCCCGACTTCACCACAGCCTCACCCACTGCATTCACATTGTTCCAAATGTCAAGGTTCCTACCCTCAACCCCATTTGTGTTGTCTCATATTTGGCACTGGGGCCTTTTAGATCTCTTCCGTGTTAACCATCAACATATTGATCCTGCTTAATTTTATATATTATCAACTGCAGCATTTCTCAGCACACTGGCCTAAAATGAAGTTTATATACATGCTAATTTGAATAATGATGAACTATGTGAAAATACATAAAAGTCTATTAAAATATGTTCCTAAACCTAGAACTTCTCAGACAAAAAAAGAATATATATACATATATATAATAAATATAAATTGTCAGAAGAATACCTCAAAACCTCGGTACAACACTAATGAAGAAATGAAAATAAGCTTTCTGATAGGCTAACAAGTCAAATTCAAAGTGAAAAAGGCAACGGACATGAGGCTTTTATTGTGTTGCTTAATCACTACCTTACTATACCAACCTTGTGTGTTCATATTATAAAAATCATCCATTTGTGTTACAAGGAGTAACTCTGGGCTAACACTATAAACAGGACCTGAAGTGAATCCCAAGTGACAAGCTCCTCATTAATCATCATTTTGCAACATTCATGCTTCAACATGGTCCTTTAGCTCATTGTTTAAAATTTCAAGTAAATGGAGCATCCCAAAGATTCACTGGCAAGGAACTGCTTTTCCAACCTTTCTTAGCTTTGACATGCTTGCCAATTTATTCTGAAAGGTCACAGTGTGGTGTAAACAGAGTTCTGCTGCATCTAGAAAAAAAACCTGTTTAGCATAAAAAGCTGTCATTTGTAGACTAGCAATACACTACAGGGAAATCCCATCAAGAAAAAATGTAAATGGTATTACTGCCACTGAATTCTGACATATATGAGTTCTAATAAAATGATTTAAAAGTTTGGTGGGGTTTTTTTTGGCATAGCAACTTGGTGTCTAAGTAAAATTCTGGGGGCTTCCCTGGTGGCGCAGTGGTTGAGAGTCCGCCTGCCGATGCAGGGGGCATGGGTTCGTGCCCCGGTCCGGGAAGATCCCATATGCCGCGGAGCGGCTGGGCCCGTGAGCCATGGCTGTTGAGCCTGCGCGTCCGGAGCCTGTGCTCCACAACGGGAGAGGCCACAACAGTGAGAGGCCCGCGTACCGCAAAAAAAAAAATTCTGTATTTCAGTAGTTAGCAAACTCAATACAGCTACTGACAAAAAACATTTTTAAAATATTTAATTTTTAGACATATGAATTATCTTATAAACATCTCTGTCAGAATAGTTTATTACAACAAGACAGATATTAGGCTAGGAATTCAAAATCCCTAGCAGACCTCCATTTTTCACCAGATGCCACACAGGTGCAAGTCAGCCTTGCCGGGCCTCACCTCCTTCATCTTGGGGACGGGGCAGGAGTTAACTCTAGCACCATGTATGCTGCCTAGGATCAGGTCACAGACAAAACCAATAACTAAAAGATACTTTAAGCCTTCATTTACCTAAAGGAATAATTTATAGGAGGGTTTAGATTCTGAACTACACGACCACTAAAGAATCCTTAAAGTTCTATGATATGTAATTATATTCAGATCATCTTCCACAAATTAAGAACAATTCATTTTAAAACACTCTGCACAAAAATAATGACAGAACATATAAAAATATCTTTATTTTAAGAAACACTTTTTGAATTTAATGTCTTCTATTTGACTACATAAATTAAGGCAAAAAAATAGGATCCTATAAATTTAAACTGTATGTCTGATGAAATACCATAGCTCAAATTACAATGCAAGATACATTTTTAAGACTGGTACAAATCAAGATCCAGTCTTGTTGATAATAAACCTTTGTAAGTGAAGTTTGGCATCTTGGCATCTTTCATCTTGCTCTAGTATCATATCTATTCTAGATGATTATTTTGAACCCAGAATTCAAGGAGCACAGACTTTCATTTTCAGCAGATAATTCTACCAGAATATCAAACATAGACAGCTCTTTAAAATAGAGAAAATGAAAATATAAAAAGACAGCACTTCAAAGTGCAGAAAACACGAAAATCTTGAACCGCAGATGTTCTAACCAACCACAGCAGTCAAGCCTCTCATTCAATAATAATGAAGTCACTGTTCATGAGGATGGGGAAAAACTAGAATAGAAGGAAGAAAAGACAGAATGCAAATAAACTATCATTGAATAGTCTGGCAGAAATATAGAGCGAGGTCAAACTGTTAACAATGATCACTGTAATACAAGAGAACACCTAACATTCATGATAAAAACACAGATGTCACAAACATTTAAGTTCTCTAACATTTGTTTACAGCTTACATAATAATGTTTAATGAACACTAAAATCGTAAAGCAGAATATTTTCCCAAGTTTTCCGCACTAGAGAGCTGTTGCCTCATTAAAACAAAAGGATTTGATACATCGGTGCAATGACTCAGATGAACTTATTAGTAACCTGACTAAAAAAAAAGCCTGATAGGGCCTCCCTGGTGGCGCAGTGGTTGAGAGTCCGCCTGCCGATGCAGGGGATACGGGTTCGTGCCCCAGTCCGGGAGGATCCCATATGCCGCAGAGCGGCTGGGCCCGTGAGCCATGGCCGCTGGGCCTGTGCGTCCAGAGCCTGTGCTCCGCAACAGGAGAGGCCACAACAGTGAGAGGCCCGCGTACCACCAAAAAAAAAAAAAAAAAACCTGATAAAAAACTGTTAAGGACAAAGATATGGGTTGTTCCCTAGTTTCATAGTTTATTTTATGATTTAGATTCTAAATCTGTCTAACAATATCTGACCAGAATCTCCACTTAACCTCTATTGTTCCAGATATTACCTCAGTCCTTCGCCCTGCTACTGTAAGGTTTTATTCTATTTTCCATGACTTTCTCCAAAGTCACAAAAATACCAAAGGTCTCTCCTCTGTCTTTACGCCCTTCATAGGAGCTGGTTCCCACCTGCTCCTGGGAGCTCTCTACCTCCCTTCAGCTTCCCAACAGCACACCCACTGAGCTCCCTTCCATCCTTCCAGAACACTTCTTTCCAGCCTTCTTCATGCTCTTTCCCCAATCTTCCCCACAAGTATGAACACCCCCCAAGGTCTGCCCTCAACCCTCCTCTCCTCATTCCATGTTGCTCTCATCCAACTTCAACACAGCCTTGAAAGAACCGTGAGTTGAATAAATCACTTCTATCAACTATCGCTTTTCTGAATGTCAGAACTGCATTTCCAGTTACATGCCAGATATCTCCAAAAATGAGTAATTCTACTGGAACCTCAAACTAAACATATCCAAAACTAAACTCACTGTTTCATACACTCAATAGCCAAACAGACCAATTATCAACACAGTTGTTTTCCATTTCTGTTCCAACTCACCCCCAAAAAGCAATCTGAAATGAGTCCTGGTGGATATGGGAGTCAATCCCTAGCCAGCCTCACTCCTACTCAGCAGCAGGCACTGACTGGCTGACCCCACACACTCAGCTGCAGCCAGTTACTAGGTGCACTCTGATAAAGCCTTGTCTTCATTTGCTGCCTTATCTCCTAGGTAAGCCAGGCCCAGTCATAGCCCTTAGTTGAACACAAAAGCTGACCCTGGCTGATTAGCAGAAAAGGAGTTTAAGAGGTTACTGGGCATCTCACAAAATTATTGGGAAGATGAAGAAATATGGTCAAAGTTAAGCTTCCAGAAACAAAGTCCCAACCATGTCACAATACAGGAGTGATTAGAAAATGGCCATCACTGCAATCAACCACTGGGAAGCCCCTGCTGCCACCCCTCACCTCCACCAGCACAAGTGGAAGCTCTCTGCAGAATCTGCTTCCTCAGTTCTAACCGAAGTCTCATGGGAAGAGAGTCTAACAGGTTAAGTCTAAGTCATATGCCTATAAATCTGGCTACAAAAGAGGATGAAAATTTGAGTACAGCTTTCCATATTGGGAAGACTGACTCCTACATTAGCAAGGCTAGATCTATATTGGGAAAACTTGCCCAAATATAAAAAGACTATTCAAAAGGTGAGGTTAAATATAAACACAAGTACTACTACATCCCACCTGTCCTTCCTGCCCCTGCTTCCAGGCCCACAATGGTTCTGTCCAAGACCCTGCCAGACTGGGGTGAGCTCACTTCAATGCACTTGCTGGAATGGGACCCACTCTGGGGCCCAGATCGCTTGGCTGGAGCCCAAATTCCCTGCCTGGGTACTGCCAGTCACCAGGTGTGGAGAGACCACCCCTTGCTCCTGAGACCAACACCCACTCCCCCCAGCCATAGTTACTTCCTCCTCCACACAAGGAGACCACCCAAAACTGTATCAATGTCACCACAGACCTGGCAGCATTGGCAGTAAGACGACACTCATGTTGTTGTATCCCATACACCAGTGAACCATCCTGGACACTGACATCAGTCTGGAGTAAGTCCGATTGCTATGTACCCTCTGGACACTAGCCTTTGATGGCAACTCCCCACACTCTCCTTGCCCTGTCCTCCTGGGCCAGCCCTTCCCCATCGACAGTCAAGCTCAAGGGCACGTGGCTCACACTCCCCCCTCTCCTTCTATCCATTCTGGGTTCTCAGAACTTCATACCTGAATATTGCACCCGTGTCCTCACAAATTCTCCCACGTCAAAGCCCACCTTGTGCCACCTCCACCAACTCATGTGCATATAAAATTCACATCAAATATTTAATTCTTTGGAAAACTGAACATCTCAGAGAAGTAAACTGTGTACAAATACAGAAAGCACTGTGGAAAATGTGCTCCAGAATAATTCATCTCGGTGCCCTAAGGCACATCCCCAGAAGTAAGGAGACCTACAACTGGCTCCCCATCATCCTCATCACTTGTACATGTGAGTATGAGTAGATACATGGAAAAAAAAACAGGTTTGGCAAGCAAATAAGTTATCTCTTTTCTGACAACTAGGCAAACTTAAGTACGAAAAATACTTCCTAAGTTGCTCTTTACAGACTGTGGATTGAGGCGGCAATCATGAAGTATTAATGAATGAGTAAGAATATAAAAGTATAGGAGGGACTTCCCTGGTGGTGCAGTGGTTAAGAATCTGCCTGCCAATGCAGGGGACACGGGTTCGAGCCCTGGTCCTGGATGATCCCACATGCCGCGGAGCAACTAAGCCCATGCACCACAACTACTGAGCCTGCGCTCTAGAGCCCATAAGCCACAACTACTGAGCCCGTGTGCTGCAACTACTGAAGCCCGCGCGCCTACAGCAACGAGAAGCCACCGCAATGAGAAGCCTGTGCACCACAACGAAGAGTAGCCCCTACTCGCCACAACTAAAGAAAGCCCGCATGTAGCAATGAAGACCCGACACAGCCAAAAATTAATTAATTATTTATTTATTTTAAAAGTATAGGTAACATGACCTTATCCCATTACTATCCCAAGGTTCAGTCCTTATCCTCCCTCTAAATTCATCCCTTATCTTTTTAATTTAGACCTAGATTTCTTACCTAAAATCCCCTTTGACTAATAGAAATTTTCCCTACATGAGTTTCCTCCCTAAAATTTCCCCTACATTTTGTCTAATGTAAATGTGGTCTTCTGCCCAGTTATCTTCTCCATTCAATCTTACTATTATGGCATTTGTATATGGACATTTTTAAGCCTTCTTATTTATAAATACCTCCTATTCTTTGGTGAAGGATTTTTTAGCATTTATTTGACACTATAAGAGCTGCCTGGTAGCAACCTTCTGGCTATAAATATTCACCTATTTGCAAAAGGCTAACTTCCTGTTAAAATAATGATTTACAATTTTTGTGTTCAAACAGATTAGCAAGGCGTTAGATGGCTGCACACATACTTGTCAAAAGAAGTGCAAAAAGATGCATGCTTCCTTTTCTTTCTTTAACCAGTAAAAAGTGACTGAATAAATTAATGAATTTCTATCTTTGTTTTAAAGATTAATCAGTGTTTCCTTTAACACATTAGAGATCCTTTTCCTTCTCCAAACTGGCATAGCTGTTGAATTATGTTTTTACAATGCTATACTAATTGTTATCTGTGTATCTATTCATGTCAACTGGAAGAGTACATAAGTTACTCATATCAAGAATCCTGTTTTACATAGAGAACAGACTTGTGGTTGCCAAAGCGGGAGGGGAGACTGGGAATTTGGAATTAGCAGATGCAAACTATTATACATAGAATGGATAAACAAGGTCCTACTGTATAGCACAGGGAATTATATTCAATATCTTATGATAAACCAAAATGGAAAAGGATATGAAAAAGAATGTATACATATAACTGAATCACTTTGCTGTATAGTAGAAATTAATACAACACTGTAAATCAACTATACTTCAGTAAAATTAATTTTTAAAAAAATAAATTAGAAAAAAAATGAATCCTGTCTTAAACCACTTCTACTCCACATCCCATATGTAGAAGGCACTTAAGAAACATTTGTTTACACACTGCATATATACTGTTGGACACTATACTAGGTGCCCGAAATATCAAATATTTAACAGTCCAGCAAGTTGACTGGTAATAAAGAAGGTAACAAAAGAACTCTGATAATTAAGGAGCAATGCTTCACCTGCAACTACATTCAGTTATTCGAAATCTGTGGTTTCTTTGCCAGGTTGGTGACAAGTGACTTCACACATGGGATTATTTTGTAAGTACATACAACTTCCTATAAATTAGTATTGTTTCACTTAAGCCCCAAAGATAAACTAGTTTCTAACAAACACAATACTGACAAGTTGTCACCATAACTGTATTAGAAAAATTAACAGCTCTCATCATCCAATCCTTTCTTTAAAACTCTTTAAAAAGATTTCTATTTTTATTAATATTTTAATTCTCTTACAAATGGTTACAGAACACCTCTCTCCCCATTATTCTTTTTAGTCATTCATTCAATAAACGTTTATTAAGTCTTTATAATACGCAAAGTAATATGGTAAACACTGAGAATTCAAAGATGAAAAAGAACCATCTCATCTTTTCAATCTATGTTTCTCAACTGTCATAAAAATATTCATGTTAATATTCATGTTCTTTAATGGGTATCAGTTGTGATCATCCTTTGCAGAGGGTATGAAAGTGGCCTCTGATTGTCCAGTCCAATGTTGTTTGGGCTCTGAACTGAACTGAAAGGATGAAGCCCAGGTGAACCTCACCTTTGCAGCAGCAGAACTCCTACCAACCCCACAACTTATTTCCCACTTAGCCAAATGCTTCAAGACCCAGATCCAGTAACAGTCCACATCAATGTATTTACAGCAAGTACCTTTGAGCTTATGTGTAATTATTTTCTAAGTGTTTCCTGTTGTTCATTTGCCTTTCTGTCTAGAACTTAAGCTTTCACGTTACAGGGAGAACATTAAGTGCCTCTGTATCCTTTCAAAGCCCTGGCAGCAATGCTGAGTGTACAGTTATCTTCTCAATGAACAACAGAAAGATGGGATAAGTACATAAATACCAAGATGTATAAAAAAGAGTTTAAAAAATTATCTGGTTAAAAATGAGCAGAGAACCTGAATAGGCATTTTTCTTCTTTTTTCATTTTTTTTCTTTTGTTTTCCTTTGATTTTTATTTTACATTGGAGTATAGTTGATTTACAATGCTGTGTTAGTTTCAGGTGTAGAGCAAAGTGGTTCAGTTATACATATACATATGTTGAATAGGCATTTTTCCAAAAAAGACATACAGATGGCCAAAAGGCACATCAAAAGATGCTCAACAACACCAATCATCAGGGAAATGCAAATCAAAACCACAATGAGATATCATATCACACCTGTCAGAACGGCTATTATCAAAAATACAACAAATAACAAGTGTTGGTAAGGATGTGGAGAAAAGGGAACCCTCATGTACTGTTGGTGGGAATATAAACTGGTGCAGCCACTATGGAAAACAGTATGGAGGTTCCTCAAAAAATTAAAAATGAAACTACCATATGATCCAGCAATTCCACTTCTGGGTATTTTTCCAAAGAAAACAAAAAAAGTAATTAGAAAAGATATATGCACCCCTATGTTCATAGAAGCATTATTTATAATAGCCAAGATATGGAAGTGCCCAATGACAGATGAATGGATAAAGATGTGGTATATACTGTATATATAATGAAATACTACTCAGCCATAAAAAATAATGAAACCTTGCCACTTGTAACAACATGGATGGACCTGAAGCTTAGTGAAATAAGTCAGACAGAAAAAGACAAATACCGTATGTGTTCACTTATATGTGGAATCTAAAAATCAAAACTAACAAATGTAACCAAAGAGAAACAGACTCACAGATACTGAGAACAAACCAGAGGGGAGATGGGTAGAGGCAAGAGCAAACTAGGTGAAGGGGATTAAGAGGTACAAACTACCAGTTATAAAATAAATAATCACAGGGATGTAATATACAGCACAGAGAATATAGTCAATATTTTATAACAACTTTGAATGATGTATAATCTATCAAAATATCAAATCACTATGTTGTATACTTAAAGCTAATATGTCAGCTATACTTCAATAAATTAAATAAATAAAAATTGAAAAAAAAGAGTTCAAATCACTTATGTCTACTACAGTGTTTAACGTTAGAGTCTCAAATATACTGAAAGATTTTATCATTTTGGTGATTTAAACTTTTTATATTAACTCATACATCCTCCATCGGTAAAAATTTTTACTCACCTGGTACAGCACAGTTCTTATGTCTCGGATTTCAGAAAATGGTACAGCCCCCTCCTTTCTATGTAAATGACTGGTTTCCTTTTTGCCTTTATTCCCAGGAAGCTTACAGCCAAATACAAAGCTCAATCCTACGATTGACACTTGAGAGTTATGATTTGATCATTTATCCTAATTTTCTTTCCTTTTTCTTTTTTTAACTATTTTAATCAATGTGTTTTGTGTAAGCTGCCTCAGATGTTTTGTGGGAACAAAGAGGTTATAAATGAATTTACCTACTATGAAAAAGATATACACGAAGGTTGTATTTAAAAGTTCACATTTTCGGGACTTCCCTCGTGGCACCGTGGTTAAGAATCTGCCTGCCAATGCAGGGGACACGGGTTCAATCCCTGGTCCAGGATGATCCCACATGCCACGGAGCAACTAAGCCCGTGCACCACAACTACTGAGCCTGTGCTCTGGAGCCTGTGAGCCACAACTACTGAGCCTACGTGCCACAACCACTGAAGCCCGAGCGCCTAGAGCCCATGCTCCGCAACAAGAGAAGCCACTGCAATGAGAAGTCCATGCACTGCAACGAAGAGTAGCCCCCATTCGCCGCAACTAGAGAAAGCCCGCACGCAGCAACGAAGACCCAACGCAGCCAAAAATAAATAAATAAATAAATGTATTTTTTTAAGTTCACATTTTCTTTTGTCCACCAAAACATACATCAATTCAAACTTATTCTCCTCCACTTTTCCTTCTCCTCTAAGTTTTTGTCAATCATCCACATTCTTAAATTGTATTGTCTATTAAATTTACTATAAAGGCCAAATTTTCTGCCCATCCCTTCACACAGTTTTGAGTTTCACTGCTATTTTCTTTCATTTCTTTCAAATTACTACTTTTGAGTGGATCAATATCGTAGTTATAAGGTTTAGTGTGGTCTCTCTCTGTGTTCCAGACACTGTTTTTAGCTAACAGGTAGCTAATTCCCAAAAAAACTTTCATCAATGACATAGGCCATAAAAAGCAAGCTTGTAAGTACTGAGATTCTTTCACTAAGTTTATGAAGTGTTGGTATATTTTGAAGAAATCAGAATATGAGACTCATGGCTCTTATATCACTCTATCCATTCCCTAGTAAACTAATAAGACCATTTAATACAAACTACTTCTTAGATAGAAAATGAATCATAAAAGAAAAAACTGAGGGCTTCCCTGGTGGCGCAGTGGTTGAGAGTCGGCCTGCTGATGCAGGGGACGCGGGTTCGTGCCCTGGTCTGGGAAGATCCCACATGCCACGGAGCGGCTGGGCCCGTGAGCCATGGCCACTGAGCCTGCGCGTCCGGAGCCTGTGCTCCGCAACGGGGAAGGCCACAACAGTGAGAGGCCCGTGTACCGCAAAAAAAAGAAAAGAAAAGAAAAGAAAAGAAGAAAAAACTGACAAAATGGACTTCATCAAAACTTAAAATTTTTGCTCTTCAAAAGAGATTGTTAAAACAAATAAAAACAGGCAAGTGTAGACTGAGAGAAAATATTCACAAAACACACATATACACATATACATATTTATATATGAATGTGTGTATACAGACATAATTATATATACATATATATACACACACACACAATTCTACACAGAGAGAATTGTATATATATAATATATAGAATTGTGTGTGTGTGTGTGTGTATAGAACTCATAAAATCCAACAAAAAGACAAACAACCCAATTTTTAAAATGTGAAAAGGATATAAACAGACACTTTATCAATGGAGATATATGCATCACAAATAAGGGCTGAAAAGGTGGTCAACATCATTAGTCATTAGGGAAATTAAAAGCATAATGAGATGTCATCACACACCCATTAGGATTGTTAAAATCTTTAATTCTGATAATACCATCTTTTGGCAAGGTTGCAGCATAACTGGAACTCATACACTACTGGTGGAAATGCAAAAGACTCTAGCCTAGTGCCTCATAAAATTCAACATACCTTGTACATACTTAGCCTACCACCCAGCAATCCCATTCAGAGGTATTTACCCAAATGTTCACAGCAGTTTTATTCACTGTAGCCAAAAACTAGAAGCAATCTAAATGTCCATTAAGTGGGGATGGGATAAACAAACTGTGGTACATTCATACAATGAAATACTACACAATAATAAAAAAAGAATGAACTATCAAAATATGAATTGACACAGATGAATATTGAAAACATAATACAGATCAAAAAAAGCCAAACACAGAAGAATACATATTTATATGGTTCAATTTATATAAAATTCTAAAACCAACAAAATTATCATGACAGAAAGCAGATGAGTGTTTGCCAAAGGCCAGGTGTAGAAGGAGGAGATTAAATGCTTAAGGGACAAGGAATTTGGGGGGATGATGGAAATATTACATATCTTGACTGTGGTGATGGTTCCCACAACCGCATACACATGTCAAAACTCATCCAACTGTACACTTAAAATTGATCAATTTTATGTATGTAATTTATACCTCAATGAAGCCGGTTTAAACATTCAAACATAATACTTATAAAAAGCAGAGTCCCAATCACAGAAGAGAGGAACAATTATTAAAAAGAAAAAATAGAGATCATAAACATTAAAATATAACCTGCATACATTACTAACCTAAGGTATAAAGTAGGCATATGTAATTCTAATCTTCACTACACTTATTCTCCAAGAATATGCTGCAAATCTTTAAAAAGTGAAAAAAAACCTACACTCTTATTTCAAATAGTTTCTATTCTGTTTGATGGCTTCTGTTTGATGGCTTCTGTTTGACAGTCATGGGAAAAGTATACCTGATCCTTAAAGAACAAGATTGTGAAACCAGGAGTGAGGGATTCTTAAGTGAATTAGGGCCCAGATGCTGAAAAGGAGGCCCCATTGTAAGGCATTTCTTAACAAAATGTCAGTTTCAATGCCTCAGATGCCAAGGATGGCCTTAAAGAGAAAAATACTAAGCACAGTTAAAGCAAACAGACTAGTAAGAGCAAAGAAGGTCACTAGCATTGTTCCTTTAGGGAAACACACACACACACACGCATGCATGCGCGCACACGTGTACATACACACACACCTGGGAATAGGAGTTCTAACAATTTCCTTAGGATGACCTAGAAAGAGAAAATAGCCTGCAATGCATATAAAGGACAGAACAGTTTTCTACTAACAAAGCTTACAGTGAAGCAACAAGGGTACTTAACTTGAACTGCGGCATTCAAATTTCTCCTAATTCTTAAACAAAGTTCTCTACCAAAAGTAAAATATAATCAACATTTGGATGTTTCTTTAATGAAGAACTACATATTAACATAACAGACATCATCTAAACTGAAGATTAGGCTTGTCCATTAGGCCTAAGCTACTCTAAACTACCTATTGTAAATCTAACAAAGCATGTATACTACTTGTAAGCCGAAAACTACAAAACTCTGATGAAGGAAATCAAATACAATCCCAATAAATGAAGAGACATACCATGTTCATGAATTGGAAGATGCAACATAGTAAAAATGTCAATTCTTCCCAAGTTGGTATATAGGATTAGTGCAATTTCTATCCAAATAATGGCAAGATTTTTTGAAGACATAAACAATATTATCTTAAAATTTATGTGGAAAGGCAAAGGAACTAGAACAGCTAAAACAATTTTGAAAAAGAAGTAGGAAGAATCAGACTACCTGATTTCAAGACTTATTATATAAGTACAGTCATAAAGACTGTTAAAGGCAGAGGATAAATCCATACATCACTATAACTGAACAGAGAATCCAAAAATAAATCTACACAAATAAGATTTTGATGAGGATGCAAAAGCAATGCAACAAAGGAAAGATAGTCTTTCCAACAAATGATACTGAAACAATTGAACATCCATAGGCAAATAAAGGAATGAATGAATAAACAAACAAACAAAAAAACTACCTATTACTGCCTAGTTGCATCTTCCAGTAGGTTGTTAATCTTTCTTACCATAACACTGTGATAAACTAGCAGAGTTATGAGGGGAAAAGTTTAAAAAATAAAACTGGAGAGTGTATGTAAGAGTGTGTGTGTGTGTGTGTGTGTGTGTGTGTGTGTGTATGCACTGAAAAACGGATTCACGCCCAAGATACAGTGAATTATGAATTAAGTCTGAAATGTGTTGAAGTATTCTAGTAACATAATAAACAATGAACCAAGGGAGTAGCTGAATCGTTTAACACTATAATATGAAACCTTAAAAGTCCCATACCATATTTTTCAAAAAGATATGCTAGTCTATTTAACACAGATTTTTTTCTTTGTAAGTAAAACAGTGGGTTCAAATATATGGTATTCTTAGAAGTTGAGAACTTATTGAAGGCAAAATAAATGTCAAATTGTTGGCTAGTCCAATAACAAGCACCACTCACAGATTATTTTTTGAAAAATCATTCATGTATTATGTACTTTTAGCAATGGTACATGTAGAAATTACAACTAGGGATTGGAGGAACCATAAATTATATTTAGCCACAAAAACAAAAGAGAAAAGTTGTGATCATGCACTAAGAACTACAACTGTGGTTCATCACCAGAAGCAGAAAAAGAACCACCTGGGTTCCACAGCAGCAAGGGCAGTGCACGGGGGCTTTCTTCACAGCACTTTCAGAACCAGGTATAACTGTCTCACTTAAACACGGTTAAGACAGTAAATTTCATGTTACATGTATTTTTTTTTTTTTTTTTTTTTTTTTTTTTTTGTGCTGTACACGGGCCTCCCACTGCTGTGGCCTCTCCCGTTGCGGAGCACAGGCTCCAGACGCGCAGGCTCAGCGGCCATGGCCCACGGGCCCAGCCGCTCCGCGGCATGTGGGATCCTCCCGGATCGGGGCACGAACCCGCGTCCCCTGCACCGGCAGGCAGACTCTCAACCACTGCGCCACCAGGGAAGCCCATGTTACATGTATTTTACCACAGTAAAAAATACTGGGAAGAAATATGGATGAGAGAAGCAAAGACACAAGATGTGGAGCTGAACCCTCATACAATATGTAAATGATAATAAGAAGATGAGTATATGGAATATAAGACATGGGTGGGTGGGCTTTGGGATGGGCAGGAAAGTGGGAGTGAGCATACAAAGAGTGTAACTGAGAGAGAAGGCTGGAACAGTTAAGAATATCTATTGACATTTTCAAATCCAAGACTGAGCTGGTATAAATTACATCATATTGTGTCACAAAAATAAAAATAAAAACAAAGACACTACAAAGTCCCTGTTCTAAAACAGTAATGAATTAAAGGATCTCAGTCAACAGAGCAATCTAACATGCAAGAAACTACTTGTTTAAGATATTCCCAACTAGTAAAATTCCCAATCCTACCATCGCTCTACAGTAAGGTGTTGACTGACACATTTATGCTCATCAATGATAACCCAAAAAGAAAAGGAAAAAGGAATCTTGTGCCACTTCCCACAAAGAGGGATCAGAAGCAGGGCACCAAGGATTCAGGTGCACTGGTAGAATTCTGGCTCAGCAACTAACTAGCACTTGATCTTGGACGAATTGTTTAACCTTTCAAAGCCTCAGTTCCCTCATTTGCAAAAATCATGCTAATAACCAGCTCAGTAACTACTGACAGGATTAAATCAGCAATGCATATAACAAATTTAATAGTGTCCGGCACCCAGTAAGTGCTTAATAAACAGAAATCTGCCTCCATAACCACAACCACCACCACCGAGCAGGCCAATTCTCCACCTAAAATAAATAAAGCTCAGAGGCTCCTGACCTAAGAAGAATGATTCAGCACCACCTGGAACTGAAGGGGAAAATACACTTTCAAATTTATTTGTGTGTGTGTGTGCGTAAGTGTGCGTGTGTGTGCACATGCACACCTGCACATGTAACATACTGCCTCAGGCCCAACTCTCATTATGCAATTGATAAATATTTGCCAAATGATAAATTCCTTGGCCAAAGTGTTAAACAAAAAAAATGAGAATTAGAAATACATACAACATTGAAGCCATCAAGGTAAAGCAGTAATTTCTATGACTTTCAGTATGTAATTTTTTTCAGGCATCTTAGGAAGTAGAGATGATTTCCTTCTTAATATTTTAAACAAAACTCAAAAGTAGTCTGAAGGATTAATGAAAATGTACTTACAAAAGACTTAGAAAAGACTGTAAATGCAAACTGTTATTCTCTTTCTTTGGGATTATAGCCACCCTGCCAAAATCCAAAGCTGTATTAGTTAGTTTTTTCCTCAAAGATTGAATGTTATTTCATCTCCCCTCCATTATTTTAGCCTTTAATAGTCAATGTGAAAACTGGACCTGATTACCTGATTACGAATCCTGTTTGTGATTCTTCTGTTTCCAAGTTTATGAGAAAGAAATCTGTCTTCTATATCTTTTTCCATTTTCAGGTCTGTTTTTTCTAGATTATCACCCCATTCACATCTCAATTTAGTTGCTCACTGACACTGTTCCCTTAACTGCTTAGCAACTCAACAAATACAGTCTTGTATACGGACAAAATCATAGCTGCTCCAAGGACAACCATAATTTTTTTTAAACCAGAGCTTAAGTGCCTTCCATATTCCTGAAGTCTCGTAACTCTATATAGGTTTCTAATTTAAAATGTAGGCCTGAAAACACTGAAACTCACCTAATATCATGCTCTAAAATGCACCCTCAAAGTATAAAATTATTAAAAATAAAAAGGATTTTATACAAACAGCAAGAGTCTCACAAACATTTAATCCTATTCTTAGTGCCTTTTTAAAAATTTAGGGGAAACCAAACCTGTGCATTTAGTGATTCTCAATTCTATCATTCCTTGATTATCTCTAGTATCAACTAGTCGAGGACAATTTTCATTTGCTGTTTTTATTTTTGTTTTGAACTCACACATACTCTCATTTCAGATAACATTCTCCATGCCACTCCAATGTTATATATGCTGCCTACTTGAGTTCACAGAGTTCTCTCTGTGTCACCTGGATTAAGACATTAAGCCTTAATAAGATTTTTATTTCTGAGACACAAGATTCTCAATGCGTATAAATCAGAAGATGTATTCCACACTCCCTGCCAATTTCCTCAGATATATGTGTGCAATTAAATAGACAAGCAGTGAAATTTGAAGGTACAGAATTAGTAGCTGGTATCTGGACAGTACTCACCTGCCTGTACAAACAGGGCGGGGAAGAGAAACATCAACCAAGGGTGTGGATAAGGAAGAAACAAAGAGCCAACTTACAAATGAAGACAACTAATACTGGTCTTATTCCCCACCCCCAACCCCCACCCCAAAAAAGACAAGGTCAAGGGATTGTTCACATCCAAAAAGAGCCCTGCAAAACTCAGCTCAAAGCTGACCCCTTCCTTGAAGGCTTCTCTGCGGTCCCCAGACTAAGTCCATCACCTCTTTCCTGTGCTACCGCTGCACCCAGGACACACTGCTCCTTCACAGACCACAGCACAGGAGGACTGTTTACATCTCTGCCCACTGCTGCCCCCCTCACCATTCACCCTGAAAGCTTAATCATACCTCTGCCCCTGCATATTTGCCTGGCACGCAGTGAACACTCACAAAGAGTTATTACTATGTTGAACCTGAATGAAAATCTTTTTCTAAATGTTATATAATTATGACAAAATGATAGTCAGGG